>NC_056729.1:1901749469-1901771969 GCF_019279795.1 Protopterus annectens
AATGAATGGTGTGATCCTGCCACCTCAGAAGAGAATAGGATCATACAACCTGTACGATCCTACTTTTATCATGGTAGTTTTGCAAATAGTGAATGATATGTAACTAGGTAAACAAACAACCAAATGGCAGCAGGAATTCTTTTAATTTCTACCCATTACTGTAGGCACATCACAGGGATCGATATTAGGACTCTTTCTGTTCAACATAGTCATTAACTATTTGCATACTGCCTCTAAGCATGCGCAATTACATGGGTCTATATTAGAAGATCGAATGTTTAGGTGACTGAACACCTAAACATCGATCTTCTAATATCGAAAGCAAAAAACGGCAAACGTCCGATTTAACGCAGGGAAAGATGTCTTTTGTCCATTCACCAGATTTTGCCATTTTTGTACTGTTGAGCAATCTCAGAGTTGGTATATTTAGGTATGGGCAGTGTATATGGCACAGCCCCCCATGTGGGGGGGGTGAGGGGCAAAGTCCTCCACTTAGTTTGGATGTAATTTTTTTTTTTTTACTGGCCGACGTTTGTGTTTCCCTGGGGGGTTTGATATTCTTAGGTTAGATATTAGACGATCGATGTTTAGGTGTTCGATCACCTAAACAGTCGATCTTCTAATATAGACCCCAATTATACAATATGCAGATAACTCAACACTCATCTGATACTGTACAGCTTTCAACCTTCAAAAGTTACAATAAATTACATAAGAAAATTTTACTTCTATTGAAACTTGGCTTGATAAGTCACAGCTCATACCACCCCCCCAAAAAAGCTACTTATTTCACCCCTAAAGCATTCTCCCAGAAGGAAACTCTTTCCAAATTACCTCCTTAAATTACACTCTGATTGAACAGGTCTCTCCAACAAACTCGTAAGCATCATCATTGATTTCTCAGTGAAATTTGACCTGTATTGTCAATCAATTATTAAAAAACTCACCAAAAGCTCAATCTCTTATATGAAAAAAAAAAATCTCACAAATAAAACAAGAGAATTCATAGCCAATGCCTACCTCCTTCTGACCGTACTATATGCCTCTCCACCTTTTACACACCTAGAAACATCCACTGAAACTAAGCTTGAACAATGCTACAGTAACATCACCCAATTTGCTACTTGACTCTTTATAACATATCATTGCCTTCTCTGCTGTTAAGCAGCTGCACTGTCCTCTTTCACCACGACCACTATTATTCACAACTACTCATTGTCCATAGCATAAAGTATTCCCTGATAAGTATCCTTCACTAAAAACATACTCCATCTCTACCATCCTACAAAATGCTTCACTCACAAGATAAACCTTTCATCTCTGTCACCAACCCCAAAACATCCCAGCAGTCTCATGATACTCAGACTGTGGAATAACCTTACATATGATCTTACACTTTATCAAAATCAACATGCTTTCAAAACACACACAAGAGATTTTTTCAGTACATCCTGGTTATGTAAATGCTTTTCTTCAGGTTAAATTATCGGGCAGGATTTACGAAGGCTTGCACGGAGTCTAAGAGTAGTGTAAGACTCCATGCAGCCTTCGCGATCCAGGAACAGCCCAAAGTCCGTGTAAGAGACCAGCTAAAACGTCTGTTACATGGAGTGGGCGTGGATAAGCTAATCACCTCACTTGCAGCCAAATAGCATGCAAATGAGGTAGATTAGTGATCCGGGAAGCCCAAAGCAACCCATGTAAGAGCCGTTTTAGCTGCAGAAATGTACTCAGTTAACAACTGAGTACGTTTCTGCAAACACCACAATGGAGCCATGTCAGCTCCAAATAAAGGGTGCATATGTGTCAGGCAGCATGCCAATGGCCAAGTATGTGGCCATTGGCAAGGTAACCTGATGCAAAATTAATAAAAATATATATATTTTTTTTCGGCGATCAGCGATGTTTAAACCCAGCTCAGCCCCGCGCAAACGGGCTGCACTATATAAAACATAAAAATGAAGGTTATAATCCCACAAATGTGGGTTTTATGCAATACATGGAATGACAATGCATGGACCAGCAGATCAAAAACAACATGGCCACCGTGTAGTGGTTGCTAAGGGGGGAAGCTGAGTCTAAGAGATGTAACTAAGCATTAGTAGGCAATCTGATGCAAATGAGTGTTAGGATACTGAATTCCACTGTCACATAGCAAATGAGCACATTCTGAGTAGTGTAAGAGTTACAGAAAGGGGAGGAACAGAGTAGGAGATAGGTGACATCACAGGGGGGAATGGCAGAAAGAAATGCAGTTCATTGGAGGTCAGAGTTAAATGACAGATGTCAGACACATATCATGGAAAGAGGAGTGCCACAACATAAGCATGGGAAAGTCAAGAAATGGAAGGTGTACACTGTTGCCTACACCAAAGTTTCTTGCTGGGCATGCATGCGCACGTGTGCGCACCATGAAGCGCGAGTAGGACAGTGTGCGCACGTGTAAGGCAGACTGAGCATGTGGGAGCGTGTTGGCAGATGTTTAACACTGTTTGCATGGGTGTGCATGTGTTTTAACCCGAATAAGCAGATTCTGAACCATGTAAGCATGTGTGCGCACGTGTAAGCCACTGTGAGCGTGTTTCTGCTGGTATGCACATGGCTCCCTCCTGAGGAAACAGAGAGGAAAAAGGAAGCAACAGATTTAGTAGGATGCTAGCAGGGAATACTGCTGGAGCTAGCAGGTGAAAACAATTAGAAGCAGGCAATTACACAGGCAGAATAGTAGCCCAGCCCAGCACTTAAAACTCTGCAAACAGCAGTGCAGGATGTTTCTCTCAAGAGACACTGCAAGACAGGAGTAAGCTATTAGAAGTGAAAACTGAAAAAGCTGAACTCAGAGCAGAAATGTTAGGGGCTGCCATAGCTGTCATAATGAGACATAGGCAACTTGCTGAGGGTGGTGACAATGCAGATGGTGCCAGACAACCCACAGTGAGGAGACGGAGAAGAGTGTACAGGCCCAGGGTCACCTACCACGGGTTACATGAGCTGGAGATAGTAGAGTGCTATAGAGTGGACAGAGACCTCCTGCAGCAAATAGTGGAGCTGTGCAGGCCACGCCTCACACACAGAACCAACAGAGGGGAACCCATCCCAGTGGAAACAAAGGTATGTGTTGGCCTAAGAATACTAGCAACAGGTATCTTCCAGAGACCAACTGATGATATGATGGGGATATCACAGGCATAAACCTCCAGGGTACTGCACCAGTTCCTGGATGCCATGTCAGCACATGTCGGTGATCATGTATATTTCCCCAATGCCCGTGAGGTATTGGCCAGCAATATGCATCTCTTCCAGCAAATAGCGGAATACCCTGAGGTAGTGGGTGCAATAGACTGCACGCACATATGCATCAAAGCACCAGCCGGTGAGTCGGGTAGGGCCTACATTAACCGCAAGGGCTTCCCCTCCATCAACTGCCAGGTCATGTGTGATGCCCAGGGTATAATAATGAATGTGTGTGCTGGCTGCCCTGGGAGCTACCATGATTCCCACATCTGGCATTTGATGCAGCTGTACCAGACATTTGCCAATGGGGACATCCCACACGGACACCTAGTGGGGGATGCAGGTTATGCACTGGAGCTGTGGCTGATGACACCCATCAGAAATGCACACACACACCTGAACAGGAACGCCATAATGAGGCACACGCACAAACACGTAATGTAATAGAGCATGTGTTTGGGCTGCTCAAGTCATGGTTCCGGTGTCTGGACACATCTGGTGGAGCCTTGCAGTACACACCAACTACATGTACCCAAATTGTCATGGTATGTGCTATGCTACATAATATGATCTTGCGAAAACAGCTGCAGCAGGACCAGCATAGGGCTGGGCCAAACAGCCCCCTACCATTCCCAAGGCCATCACAGGCAGAGTGTGACTCAGAGGAGGAACAACCTGAGCCTGCCCCAGTAGGCCAAAGGAGGCATGCCCAGTATGCCCTGGCCTTGGCAAAGAGGCAATGCATAGCACATACACTGGCTCAGTAGGAACCCTGGGAATGATACCCCCTCTGACTCACTCAAATAATAACAGGGATGCCTAAAATGACATGACCTGCTCACAAACATGTACAGGGAGTGTAATATGTGCATCCGACAGAGGCAGCCATGCAGCACCACCTGAGGCATGAATGCCATATGTTAAGTAATGTAACACAATGTACTATATACACACCTGAGGACCATGACTAACATCCTACCCTCACCAAGCATCATGCCACAATATGACAATGAGATGATCAAGTGCAATAATTGGCTGAAGTATCGTAGTTAGTCAAAGGGGATCCAATGTGTGCCAGCCTGGGATGACATGCTGAACATGACATGATGCCCCACCTGCTAGGACTGGCGTGCACCTATCAGTGCAGGCCATATGGATACTGGCAAAGGCTGTTGTTACCCACAGCATGCCCTGAATAGGTAAGGCTCAAAACACAAACCTACCTCCATAGGTATCAGAATGGATCAGAACCTAGATGTAATGCTACCCAATGCCAGAAGTCTAAACAGCAAGATGCATGCAGTCTAAACTCACCCAGTATGGAGAATGTTGATATCTGTTCTGTAACAGAAAACTGGGTCAAGGCTCACAACAGCACCCTAACACTACCAGGTTACACCTCATACTGTGCTGTACAGTCTCAAAACATGGAACAAGCTACAAAAGGAGGGTGACTAGCAATAATTGTCAAGGATAACCACACCCCCATGTTGGTACCACAACAAGAAGCAGCATGGACTAGCCATGGTCAAGTAACAGTGGCTAAAACTGCCCCCCAGTTTATAGCCTGCTACAGACTACCGTCCCAACACCAGGAACTACACCTGGCCTATGCTGGAATACATGAATATATCAAGTCCTCCAAACCACATTATATTGGGTTATTGAAAATACCTAGACATAGACTGTGAGCATTATACTAGCTCCAACACTGTAGGACAAAAGTTCATAGAATCCATAAACCAAAATGCCCAGGAACAATGTACCACTCCCACAAGAGGGGTAAGCATACTGGATGTGATAATCAGCAACATGGGTACTGGATGGCAAGATGAGAAGTGTATTGCTCACTGGTAAAACCAGACCATAGAGTAATCACACTGGATATACAAATCCTGACCACAGTCCCTGGCCAGAAAACCACAGTGAAAAACATGTGTAAAGCAATATTTGCACTCCTCCAAACTGATGTGGAATCCATTAAAGGTCCTGTGCAGGTGCAAAATATGGGCCACACCTCAGAACCTGTAATACAGCCATTCCATGAACACTGCCAGGAATGCTTGGATTATGCAATCCTAAATTAAAACAAGACACAATGCCATACATGCAGGCATCTGGCATAGTGGACACCATCCATAACCAAACCATGCAAGAGAATGAGGAAGCTACTACATGATAGAGCAAACATAAAAAAAGAAGTAATCACTGATCAGTAGTATGGCAATAAAATATGTCCACACATACAATCCACTAAGGCCAGCCACAACAAGTTGAATCTGTGAATCTTGAGGCAATGTTACACCTGCCCCAAGTACACAGACAACCCCCAACTCCCCCTAAGAAATACAAATATATGTGAGAGATGCAACCATCTGTCCAAACTGGAGGCTGAGCTCCCTCAACTCAGTGCTCCCAAAACTAGTCAGGAGGAGAAGGTAACCACACACACCACAAACTCAGTCCCACATAGACCTATCACAACTGCAAACCAAAGACATAAACACAGAAAAACATTCCCGGATGCCTGAATTACAAACACACCACACCAACAGAGGCCTCCAAAGCAGACAGCCAATCAAACAACCTCCAAACATAGCACATGCAACATATAGTACACAAAGCTGGTTTGCCAAACAGTCACAGGCCAGAAGGAGAAACAACATGCCTGATACAGTTGTAATAGGTGACTCCATAGTGAGACACGCTGCTGTCCCGCACACCAGACTGAGCAAGTGAAAGGGTACAGTAAGCTGCCTGTAGGCTTATACAATACGCCACATAACACAAGTATGCAGGTCACCCCAAAGCAAGTAGAAATATGATGCAGTCATAGTCCATGCTGGTGTGAATGACCTGAGATGTACCTCCCTGGACTACATGAAAAGAGACATAGATGAGCTCTCCGATTATGTAGTCCTGGCCAGTATGACACTGACCATTTGCAGCATCCTACCCTCACCAAGAATGATGCCACAGTACAAACATGGAATGATCAGTTATAACAAGTGGCACAATTACTGGTGTCATTCCAAGGGGATCCAATGTCTGTCTGCTTGGGATGTCAAGCTTGACAAGCCACGCAGCTGTTCCAGGGATGGCTTGCACCTGTTACCCCTGGGCGTCTGGATATTGGATAAGGCTTTTGCCACCTCCATAGAGCCTTTCATAGGCAAGGCTGAAAAGACTAACCCACCACCCTACAAAACATAAGTGGAAAGAAACATAAGGGTAATGCTGACCAATGCCAAATGTGTAAACCTCAATATGCATGCTCCCGAGGCCATCCCCAGTATGGAGAACATTGATGTCTGTGCAGTGACATAAACCTGCTGCAAGCCTCCTGACAGCACACCAGCACTACCAGGTTATACCACATATCATGTGTCATGGCTCCAAAACCTGGAACAAAACATAAAAGGAGGGTGAGTATCCATATTCAGCACAGACACCCATATTTCCAGGTAACTGACAATGCACAAGGCATTGGAGTCCACCCATGTGCAACTAACCGTAGGCAAGACTGCTGTACAGTCTGTAGCATGCTACAGACCACACTCTCACACACAGGAACCCCACCCAGCCGTCCTGAAGACACTGGACAGTATGAATGTCCCACCAAATACCAAACAAGGTACTCACAAATTACCACATAGGTGGTAAACCATTATGTATGGAAGGAGTAATCAGGGACCTAGGGACACAAGTGGACAGTAACCTGTTATGTGACACTCACATTGCCAATGTGGCTAGGAAGACTGTCTATATTGGACACCGTATCATGAAAGGATTCACATCTACATCAACAGAGGTCATTGTGCCCCTATACTGTTCTCTTATCACACCCATAATCTAGTACAATGCCTCATTTGGGATGTACCTTACCTGACACCTGCAGCAGTTAGAAAGACCTCAAAGGTACCTCACCAAGAGGATAAAGGGTCTCAAATATATGTCATATGCTGCCTGGCTGTAGACACCCCAGCTGAATGCAGTCAAATACTGCCTACACAGAGGCATTGCATGCCTGTTGTACAAGGCCATGTCCAACACAGGAGTAATGGACATGCTCCACCCCCGAAAACTCAAAGCCATCGGAGCTGTGAGAGTGAGAGATGTCAACCTCAACACATAATGAAATAGGATGTGCTGGAGGGACAGATACATAACCCAGTGGCTCCCCACACCCTGGAACAGAATCCCACTCCATGTTAGGCAGAGCCCCTCACTGACACTCTTCCAAAGTAATCTTGCCAAGTGGATGGATGATCGTAGAGTTACACTAGGGGTCTTCACTGTGTCATGTCCAGACAGAGGCACAGCAAAGCAAATCATAAATGGCCATAATATTCACATAGCAAGGGGTGGCGAAAGACACACACACTCTGGCTAGGCTTACAAATACCCTAGGGTGGATAGCCTAGTATGAACCTATGAACCTATGAGGATACAAATTGTACAGGACACTAAGGATAATCCCAAGGCTTCCACAACTGATGTTAGGAACCGTGTTGGGAATTCACAGATATGCTCTGAATCACAAATATTACAAACAACATATCAAACACACACACATATTGCCAACATACATCCTGACAGGTGCAGTGCAACCCCCCCCCCCAAATGCAAAATATCTATCCCAGCAGACTGCAGGCCCCCTGACATTGCAGATGCTGAGGTAACAGCCAGCATCTACAAAGCAAAACACACAGCAGCAATGGTATGAGATGGTGTCCTGGGCTGAGTCCAACATGGACTCCAAGAAGAATGGAATGCCAAATCACACTACTGCTCAATATCAGCCTTACCACAGGATATGTACCCAAAGAGCAGTGTACAACAAGGTGTTGCCTGAATGGATACTGAAAACTACCACCCCAGAATCCTGAGAAGCTCGGTCTGCACAGCTATGGAAAGGATCATCATGTACCGCAGACATAAAGATATTGGCAACCTACTGACACCGGACCCTACCCAGTGTGGCTTTTTTAAGTGCAGATCCTGCCCCTAACCATGTTTGACTCATATGAAACAGTCATTAAGGTCATTGATGAGAGCAATGTGGTCCACACAGCGTAGCTGGACCTTGCAAAGGCTTCTATACAATACCCTACGTGTTCATTATAGATATGTTCACCAGCTTAAATTTAAACCCCTATGTCAGTAGAGGGGTTGCAAACCAGACCAAGGACAGAACTGACATGGTCAGACATGCTGCAGCCATGTCAGACTACAAACCAGATATAACTGGCATCCCACAAGGCTTGGTCCTGGGACCTCCCTCGTCTGGTATATATGTCCCATAGGTACAGGCCAACATGGAAGGACTGTGTCTGAACATGTTTGCAGAGGACTACAAACTGCTCACCATATGTGACCCTCCAGCTGACACAAGTATCCCACAAAAGGGCCACATAGGAACAGACAACTGGTGCCATAGCCATGTCAGCAAGCTAATTGCAGAAAAGTGTATAGTCAACCCCCGTGGATATACAGTAAGTGCCCACCAATAACCACAAAGGTGTTAACCCATTACGTACTTAACATGTAATGAGAGACCTGGGGACACAAGGTGATAGATATCCTGCATTGGACAAACATGTGGCTGTAGTGTTTACAGAAACATACCATATACCCACCTAATCATGAAGGTTGTCTGATCTAGATAATGGGAGGTCATTGTGGCTCTGCAGTCATCCTTCATCAGCATTACAATTGGCTACAATAGCCCCTGAGGGATGTACCTCAGCAAACACCTCCATCAACTGTAAAGTCCCCAACAGTACCTCACCAGGAGTATCAAAGAGCTTGCACAGATGCCATGTGTTGCCTGATTAAACAAACTGCAGCTACACACACTGCCATACTGCCCACCCAGAGGCAAGCTGTGCCTGATGTATAAAGCCATGTCCAAGCTAGTATCAATAAACATGCTACACCTTGTACAATCTGAATGGCAGTGAGCTATGCACATGAGAGACCTGAACCCCAGCACTGACATACATAGGACAAGCTGTACTGCATGATCCATAACACAAAAGCCACCCCCACCCATGAGTAAACTCCCAGTACAGGCTATCCATAGAGTCACTCATCGATTCTCCTCAAGAGGAATCTTGATTAGTGGATGGGAGATGGTAGGTTTACCCTGGGTATCACTGTTATGTCACAGGTAGACAGAGGCACAGTATACTAACCATGACATATGTCATGGCAAACTCCACTTACAATGTGTGTCAAGGACAAACACACTCTCCGACTAGCATTAGAAATGGCCTAGGGCACATTGCTAGTGTTTGCAAATGTACACCTATGTTGTGGAATACACTACCAATGTTGGACAAGCCTGGTTTAAGTAGTTCATATCTGAACATAATGCAACATGGTCAGATGTGCACAACTGGCCCCTAACCAGGCTGTTGTGCTCACTATGGAAATGTAAAGCAGTGATAGGACTAAAGCCCAGGATACTGTCCACCACAGTCAAGTACTGAACCAGTACACTATACAGTACTACAGTGTTAGATCAGTATGAAAGGATGTTGACAACTGTATGCAAAGTATCCCATGCAAACCCTGCAGGCACAGTATAATCCCTGTTGTGTTCACACACAAAGCAGTTGGACAGTAACTACACAACATGACACACAACACACAACCATAAATGGGAGATTTTGTTGAAGTTCACACTCATCCACAAATGTGGTGGGCTGCAGAGTTAAACATATGGAAAGCTCACACTGGGCATGCTCACACACTTTGATAAATGAGACACATGTCAGACAACATGCCATGGGAAGGCTGAACTGGGCATGCTCACACACTTAGGCCAAATCTCAGTTTAGCAGTTGGCCACACATATCTGGTATTTGTACGTGTTACTCCAGGAACCAACCACATTACAGCAATCTGCCCAGTGCCCACAGTTAAATGACTACAGAGACATATGTGATATAGTGGATCCCTCCCATATGCAAACATTTTCCACAGATACACAAGTTGTTCATACAAACAGGGAATGCTATGGCAATAAAGACCTGCAAACAGTCTATCAGCAACAAATAATGTGCATTTGACAATTAAACATATGGGTGTAGAGGTCAACACTAGGCTGTTTGCCCTAGGGAATGACAGCTTAGCCAGAGTGTGCTTGGCGTCTGCCTCCCCAGAGGATGCACATTCCCCTTTCTAAACACTGATGATGTCAGCACGCTATAAGTATAGCAGGAGAAGGGAACACTCCCAGTAATGCGAATAGCGTGCTCCACTAATGCGTCCGTCTCAAGTGTCATAACATAGTTAGGTAGGGGATGGAATCCTGCAAATGCTCAGTGGGTGTGTGTGAGTGGGTTTGGTGTGTGTGCAAGTCTGTGTGAGGGAAATGTCCCTTTTGGCAACTGGGAAAACACACTACAGGATGCACATTCCCCTTTCTAAACACTGACGATGTCAGCACCCTATAAGTACAGCAGGAGAAGGGCATCTTTACAGTAATGCGAATAGCTCACTCCGCTAATGAGTGAGTGTTATAACATAGTTAGTTAGGGGATTGAATCCTGCAAATGCTCAGTGTGAGTGGGGTTGGTGTGTGTGCAAGTCTGTGTGAGGGAAATGTCCCTTTTGGCAACTGGGAAAACACACTACAGGATGCACATTCCCCTTTCTAAACACTGATGATGTCAGCACCCTATAAGTACAGCAGGAGAAGGGAAACCTCCCAATAATGCGAATAGCGTGCTCTGCTAATGCATCCGTCTCGAGTGTCATAACATAGTTAGATAGGGGTTTGAATCCTGCAAATGCTCAGTATGAGTTGGGTTGGTGTGTGTGTAAGTCTGTGTGAAGGAAATCCCCCCTTTTGGCAACTGGGAAAACACACTACAGGATGCACATTCCCCTTTCTAAACCCTGATGATGTCAGCACCCTATAAGTACAGCAGGAGAAGGGAAACCTCCCAGTAATGCGAATAGCGCGCTCTGCTAATGCATCAGTCTTGAGTGCCATAACATAGTTAGGTAGGAGTTTGAATCCTGCAAATGCTCAGTGTGAGTGGGGTTGGTGTGTGTACAAGCCTGTGTGAAGAAAATGTCCCTTTCAGCAACTGGGAAAACACACTACAGGATGCACATTCCCCTTTCTAAACACTGATGATGTCAGCACCCTACAAGTACAGCTGGAGAAAGGTATGAGGCATGGACAATGACTGAGTCATATGTGTCCATGCCTCTGACTGACCTGTATGCTTGTGTTATGTGGTGGACCATAGTGCCCCACAGGCATATCACTGTGACCTTCACCTTATCCAGCCTGGTGAGTGTGACCACACTGTACTGGACAATAAAGATAGCTAACACAACTGTGGCAGGTGTGTTGTCTAGCCGTACAGGCTGTGACTGTTTGGCACACAGGATTTGTGTGCTATTTGTTATGCATGATGTGTTCAGGCATAATGTATGCCTGTGTGCCAGCTGGAGAGGTGTGTGCCACTCAGGCAGGATGCTATTTTAAGGCTCCACAAATGGCCCAGTGTGTTCACGTGTTTGTATTGCTGTCAGTGTAGGTCTACATCAGACTGGTATTGTAGTCACTATAGTATTGCATGCCACCTGACAGGTTATGCCAGTACTGGGTCAGAGTGCTTAGTCCCCAGTTTGGCTATGTGGTTACATCTCATACATGTGTTGTACGTCCATGTGTAGGGGAGAGGGTTGACTGTGTACATGTGGCAGCTGTGACATTGCCACATGACCCACATATTCCACAACTGTACCATAGAGGTGACTGACAACTGACCTTTGCACATGCTACCATAGTATTGTGATTGCCATGGTGATTAACAGCACATAGGGCCAATGGGGAACAAGGTACACAGGTTTATAGGTTCATAGGTTCATACTAGGCTATCTGCCCTAGGGCATTTAAGAACCTAGCCAGAATGTGTTTGGCTGTCGCCATCCATTGTAAATATATCTTGCCATGCCCTTTTCTGAGGTTAGTATACTGTGCCTCTGTCTAACAGTGACACAGAAGTGATACCCGGGGTAAACCTACAATGTCCCATCCACTCATCAAGATCCCTCTTGAAGAGAGTCAATGAGGGACTCTGCCTAACCTGGGATGGGATTTTATCCCAGAGTGAAGTGAGCCTCTGGGTTATGAATCTGTCCCTCCAGCATGTCCTATTTATTTCAGTGCTGAGGTTCAGGTCTCTCAAGCATGTAGCCCGATGGGATTTGGATATTCTCAGGTGCAGCATGCCCATTAATTCCGGGTTTGACATGGCATTATACATTAGGCACAGAACGCCTCCGAACAGGCAGTATGCCACTGAGTAGAGCTGGGGTTTCTTTAACCGGTCAGCATATGGCATCTGTCTGATCCCTTTGATCCTCTTGGTGAGGTACTTTTGGGGTCTTTCCAGTTGCTGCAGGTGTCTGGTAAGGTACATCCCAACAGGGGGATTGTACTCAATTATGGGTCTGATGAGGGATGAGTAAAGAGGCACGATGCCCTCCCCTGATGTAGATGTGAATCTCTTCATGATGGGGTGGGCTATATAAAATGTTGTTCTAACCACTTTGGCCACGTGGTTGTCAAATGAGAGATTGCTATCAACTTGGGTCCCCAGGTCCCTAATTACTTCTTCCGTATGTAATGGAGTACCACCTATGTGGTACTTTGTGGGCACTTTGTTTTTGCCAAAGGGGATGACTATACACTTGTTTGCATTCAGCTGGAGGCCATGGCTCTGGCACAAGTAGTCTGTTTCTATGAAGCCCTTTTGGAAGATGTTTGTGTCAGCTGGAGAGTCGATTATGGTGGCCAGTTTGCAGTCATCTGCATATTTGGTCAGCCACAGTCCTTCCGTGTTGGCCTGTACCTCCGAGAAATATATACCAAACAAGAGAGGTCCCAGGACTGAGCCTTGTGGGACACCACTTGTAACTGGTTTGGAGTCTGGCATGGCTCCAGAAATTCTAACCATGTGGGTTCTGTCCTTGAGCCAGTGTGCAATCCATCTAGTGACATAGGGGCTTATATTTAAGCTGGTGAGCTTCTCTAGAATGCCCAAGTGGGGTATTGTATCGAAGGCTTTTACGAGGTCCAGGTAGGCTGTGTGGACCACCTTCCCCTAGTCAATGGCCTAGGTGACTGTTTCAAAGAAATCAACCAGGTTTGAGAGGCAGGATCTGCCCTTAACAAAGCCAAACTGGGTATAAACCAGTGTCTGTAGGTCCCCAATATCTATATTTATGTGGTCCATGATGATCCTTTCCATAGCTCTGCAGACCGAGCTAGTGTGGCTTATGGGGCGATAGTGTCCAGGATCCATTGAGGCACCACCTTTCTGTTGAGGGACCACTGTTGCTGTATGCCACTCTTTGGACACATATCCTGTAGTAAGGCTGGGATTGAACAGTAGTTTTATGGTTGGTTGTAGCACATCTTGGAGTTCATGTAGGACACAGCCCTGGACACTGTCTGGTCCCATTGATGCAGTGTGCATTGGTTTGGAGAGGGCGGCTCTTACCTGAGCATCTGAGATGTCAGGGGGGCAGCACTCTGCTGGGATACATATTTGCACTTTCGGTGTGGAGGCGGGGGGGAGAAGTTTGCGCTAGACCTGTCAGCTAGAATGTTGGCAATGTCTGTGGGTTTGGTGTTTCTATTGAAATTTTGGACTACCTCTGAGCATATCTGGGAATTACCACCCAGTTCCCTAACATAATTAAAGAAAGCCTTGTGATTATCCTTAGTGTCCTGTGCAATTTCTCTCGAAGCTGGCCTTAGACAATCTTATGAGTGCCTGTAGTTGTTTGCTAACACTGATCAGTGATGCCTTCTCTTTTTGGGATTTTGCTGTATCATTTAGTAGCTTCCTCCTTTTATTGTGTAGTTTGTTTATGGCTGGGGTCCACCAGACAGGACGTCTGCCTTTGGAGGATTGGGTCTTGGTTTTATTCAGGGTCACATGATCCATGCATTCCTGAAGGTGTCCATACAATGCGTTTATAGAGGAATCTGCGGTCTGGTCTGTAGTTTCCACAGGCCCAGGGGCTTTGAAGGTTTCCACCTCAGTTTTGAGGAGTGTGAATTTGCTTTAGAGAAGTTGTTCACTGTGGTGTTCTGGGCAGGGGCTGGGGTCGGGATGTGAATATCCAGTGAGATTAGTTTATGGTCTGATCTTACCAGTGAGGGATACACTTGTGGTCTGGAGCATAGAGTCCCCATGTTGGTGATGATCAGGTCCAGTATGTTTCCCCTTCTTGTGGGAGTGGTAACAAGCTGTTCCATAGCATTTGAGCTCATATATTCTAGGAATCTTTGGCCTAGGGTGTTGGAGCTAGAGTCATGCTCCCAGTCTATGTTTGGGTAGTTGACATCGCCCAATATAATGGTGTTTGGAGAGACCTTCATTTGTCCACTGTTCACAGGATGGCCGAGTGCAGTTCTTGGGTTTGGGAGGATGGTCTGTAGCAGGCTACAACCTGGAAGGCAGTTTCACCCATTTGCACATGGATAGTCTCTGATGCTTGGTGCTTTGCCACCAACCTGGAGGTGTGGGTATCTTTGATGAATATCAATACTCCCCCTCCATTTGTGGTTTGTTCCAAGTTTTGGGGCTGAAAAACATTGTATGAGGTATAACCTGATAGTGCTGGGGTGCTCTCAGTAGCCCTGAACCAGGCGTCTGTTACTGCACAGATAACAATGTTCTCCATGCCAAGGAGAATTTCGGGTGCATGCATCTTGAGGTTTAGACTTATAGGTTCATAGGTTCATAGGTTCATACTAGGCTATCTGCCCAGGGGCAATTATAAGCCTATCCCAATTCTGTATGGCTTACGCCACCCCTTGATTTGAGTATACTGTGCCCTTTTTAAGGTTTAGTTTACTGTGCCTCTGTCTAATTGTGACATGGGAGTAATCCCTGGGACAAACCTACGATCCCCCATCCACTTATTGAGATTCTTCTTGAAGAGATTCAGTGAGGTGCTCTGCCTCACATGAACTGGAATTCTATTCCAGAGCGAAGGGAGCCGCTGGGTTATGAACCTGTCCCTCCAGCAAGTTCTATTTATTTCTGTGCTGAGGTTCAAGTCCCTCGGGCGTGTGGCTCTAAGGGATTTAGATTTACTGAGGTGGAGCATGTCCATTAATTCTGGATTTGACATAGCTTTGTATGTCAGGCATAGATCGCCTCAGTAGGCGGCATGCAACTGAGTAGAGCTGGAGTTTTTCAACCGAGCAGCATATGGCATCTGTTTGAGACCCTTGATCCTCTTGGTGAGATACTTTTGGGGTCTTTCTAATTGCTGCAGGTGTCGGGTAAGGTACATCCCAAAAGGGCATTGTATTCTATGATGGGCCTGATGAGGGATGAATAAAGGGGCACTATTACCTCTCTTGATCTAGATGTGAAACCCTTCGTGATGAGGTGGGCTATGTAGAAGGTCTTTCTAACCACTTTGGCAATGTGGTTTTCAAAGGAGAGATTGCTATCAACTCGGGTCCCCAGGTCCCTAATAACTTTCTCTGTACTTAATGGGTTTCCGCCTATGTGGTAATTTGTGGGCACATTGTTTTTGCCAGAGGGTATGACTATACATTTTTTGGCATTTAGCTTTAAACCATGGCGCTGGCACCAGTTATCATCTCTGTGAGACCTTTTTGAAGGATGTTTGTGTCAGCTGGAGAGTTGATTATGGTGCCAAGTTTGCAGTCGTCTGCGAACTTGGTGAGACATAGTCCTCCCACGTTTGCCTGTACCTCGGAAAAGTATATACCGAACAAGAGTGTTCCCAGGACTGAACCCTGTGGGATGCCACTTGTGACCGATTTCGAGTCTGACATGGCTCCAGCAACTCTCACTCTGTGGGTTCTGTCTTTGAGCCAGTTTGCGACCCATCTTGTGACATAGGGGTTTATATTTAAGCTGGATAGCTTATCTATGATGCCCGAGTGGGGTATAGTGTCAAATGCCTTTGCAAGGTCCAGATAGGCTGTGTGGACTACCTTCCCTTCATCTATGGCTTTGGTGACTGTTTCAAAGAAGTCAACCAGGTTCAAAAGGCAGGATCTGCCCTTGACAAAGCCGAACTGGGTAGGATCTAGTGTCTGTAGGTCCCCAATGTCTTTGTTTATGAGCTCCATGATGATCCTCTCCATAGCCTTGCAGACTAAGCTAGTCAGGCTTATGGGGCGATAGTTTCCAGGGTCCATAGAGGCTCCACCTTTGTGGAGTGGGACCACTGTTGTTGTACGCCATTCTGTGGGCACATATCCTGTAGTGAGGCTGAGATTGTATAGCTGTTTTATTTGAGGGATTAGATCCTCTTGTTGTTCATGTAGGACGCAACCTGGGATGCCATCTGGTCCCACGGAAGCAGTGTTTTTTGCTTTGGAGAGGGCAGCCTTCACCTGAGCATCTGAGATGTTTGGGAGGCAGCCCTATGCTGGGATAGATACTTGCTCTTTTGGGGGGGAGGGGGTGGAGAAGTTTGCACTGAACCTGTCTGCCAGGATATTGGCAATGTCTGCGGGTTCACTGTATTTTTTGTCGTTTAGAATCAACTCAGAACAAGTATGGGAGTTGCATCCCAGGTTTCTAACATAACTGAAAAAAGCCTTATGATTGTCTTTGGTGTCCTGTGCAATTTTTATCTCGTAGCTGGCCTTGGAGGATTTTATGAGGGATCATAATATTTTGCTAGTACTGATCAGAGATGCCTTCCCTATTAGGGATTTTGCTCTATCATGTAGTAGCTTCCTCCTTCTGTTGTACAGTTTATTTATGGCAGGGGTCCAACAGACTGGACGCCTGCCTTTGGATGATTGGGTCTTGGTTTTGTTTGGGAGAGCATGATCCATGCATTCCTGGAGATGTCCGTAGAATGCATTTATATAGGATTCTGCAGTTTGGGCTGTAGTTTCCACTGGCCCTGGGGCCTTGAAGGATTCCACTTCAGTTTTGAGAAGTGAGAAGTTCGCTTTTGAGAAGTTTTCACTGTGGTTTTCTGGGCTGGGGGTGGGGTCGGGATGTGGACATCCAGTGAAATTAATTTATGGTCTGATCTTACCAATGAGGGATATACTTCTGGTGTGGAGCATAGAGTCCCCATGTTGGTAATGATCAGGTCTAGTATGTTTTCCCCTCTTGTGGGAGTGGTGACTAGTTGTTCCATAGCATTTGAGTTTAGAATTTCCAGGAATCTTTGGGCTAAGGTGCTGGGGCTTGAGTAGTGCTTCCAGTCAATGTTTGGGTAGTTGAAGTCACCCAATATAATGGTGTTCGGAGAGATCTTCATGTTCTCCAATGTTTTCAGGAAAGACAATTGGGATTCCTGACTTTGAAAGGGTGGTCTGTAGGATGCTATAAACTGAAAAGCAGTCTTGTCCACTGTTAGTTGCACATGGATGGACTCCGATACTTCGTGCAATGCCACTAACCTGGAGGTGTGGATATCCTTGATAAATATGGAAACTCCCCCTCCTTTTGTGGTTCGGTCCGGGTTTTGGGGCCGAAAAGCATGATATGAGGTATAGCCTGGTAGTGCTGTGGTGCTCTCTGTAGCCTTGAACCAGGTTTCTGTCACTCCACAGATATCGATGTTCTCCATACTGAGGAGAGCTTCGAGTGCGAGCATCTTGAGGTTAAGACTTCTGGCGTTTAGCAGCATTACCCTTAGTTTCTTGTTCCTTGTGCTGTCTATGGGGGTGGGTTTGACTTTTGAGCCTTGCCTAAAAAGGCACTGTGGGGGTGGCAAGAGCCTTTGCCAATATCCGAAAGCCCAGTGGTGACAGGTGCAAGCCGTCCCTAGTGAAGCAACGTGGCTTGTCGAGCATGTCATCCCAGGCTGACAGACACTGGATCCCCTTTTAATGACACCAAAATTTTAGCCAATTGTTAAAATCGATCATTTTGTCTTTGTACTGTGGCATCATTCTAGGTGAGGGTAAGATGCTGCTCAAGGTCAGGGTCATACCAGCCTGGGCTACATGATCAGAGAGCTCCTCTATGTCTCTTTTCATGTAGTCCAGGGAGGTACGTCTCAGGTCATTCACACCAGCATGTACAATGACTGAGTCAGATTTGTATTTGCTTTGGAGTGACCTAAGTGCTTGAGTTATGTGTAGGATCCTAGCACCCGACAGGCAGCTCACTGTGACCTTCTCTTTATTCAGCCTAGTGAGTGAGACGTCAGTGTGTCTGACAATAGAGTCACCTATAACAAGTGTATCAGGTGTGTTATTCAGCCTTAAGGGCTGTGGCTGCTTGGCACACTGACTTTGTGGGTTATGTGTTGTGTGTGTTTTGTTTTGAGGTAGCGTTTTCTTGGATGTCTGCTTTGGAGGTCTCTGTTGCTTAGGTAGATTTTTATTTAGAGCCTCCGAGTATGTTTTTGTGTATTTATGTGTTTGGTTCGCTGATGTGGTGGGACTATGTGATACTGGAATTGGGTTGTGTGAGGTTACCTTCTCCTCCTAACTGGTTACACGTTGGGTAGCATTACTCTTAGTTTCTTATCCCTTGTGATACCTATGAAGGTGGGTTGTCATTTGAGCCTTGCCTAACATAGGCACTATGGGGTTAGCAAGAGCCTTTGCCAATATCTGAAAGCCCAGGGGTGACAGGTGCAAGCCGTCCCTAGCAAAGCAGGTGGTTCAACAGAAGATGAATATGTGAGGGTGTAGTGCCTGTGATTAGTTAGCATTAGCATATATGACTGCTCACATGGACAAATGCCAGGTAAGTCATATGCAATGTGTCAGAGGCAACGTACATGTGAACAGGACAAACAGTGACATTCTGTCAAGTGAGACATGGACATACATATAGTAAGCTATGCAGATGTCACTAGGAGTTCACAGAAGCTCTGTAACTATGCATTGCAGGTGGGATCAGTATTACAGGGTAATTGCAAGCAAACATGCATGCAAACACAGCTACAGTAAGCAGGGCTGCATGTAGTCCATTGTACAACAAACAAGCTGCACCACTTCCAGTAGGTAACACTGCAAATATGCAGGCACTATGCACATGTACATGGAAATACACAGGTCAGATGGCTAGGGTCCAGTCTCAGCGCACACAAGTGTACAGACCATGTACTGTCAGGATGTACAATAACTGGATGGAAACCCATGTGCTCATACCTGCAGTAATACACATGTCAAATAACAGACACTGAGCCTTCACTCAGTCGTTCCATACTTAGTAGGACGTATGCTACCTGGCCTGCCACCACAGTATCCCTGACATGTATGGGGACTCTCCACCTGTGACAGTTAGTTTTGTGTGTTGGGGCTGTCTAGCATGGTATGAGATGTGAGCTTGCAGTGCTAGGGTGCTCCTGTGTGTCCTGTATCAGTCGTGTAGTACTGCACATATATCAACATCCTCAAACATCCGCATTGCAGAGTCCAGTGTGGGCAACATGCCACTTGCAGTTTACATGTCCGTCATTGCATATTAATACATTCATTACCTTATCCCCTGTGCTACCTATGTATGTAGCCTTCTGTTGACATCCTTACCACCAGTATGTCAACATGTGCAGATGATACACTATGGTACTTACCATGGGTGTAGACAACAGTACATGACAATCACACCCTTACTGCATCAGGCATGCTGTGATATACCCACAATTATTTCAGCACACATTACTGTTAACAACATGATACTATTACTACACATCTATGTAGTCACCCTGTGCATCAGCAACATGTTAACCTGTACCTGCACTGATGTTACAGATTGCAGGAGATGGCACAGTTTCATCATATGCACAGGGTGTGAACTTGGTATGCCTGAGTCAGCCACCGATACCACCGATTGACATGTATGTGTATGTGTGTTGGTGAGGGACAGCAGTACAAGGTTGGGCAATGTTGATGCAGTGTGTGCATGTATGTGGTAGCCCTAGGTGTTGTCAATTCGCATGTGTGTATGGATGCACACAGTTCCACCTCATGGCTGCCATATACTGCTGTTTGTGGACAGCCACAGACTGTACCTGCCAGGTCATACAGATCAGTGTCTCTGGCCATGGACACGGTACCTGTGCCTTGCAGGGGTGCTACGGACCATATCCGGTACCAACCCAGACTCGGTACTGTCAAAAGAAGCAGGTGTTCGTTGACTGGACACAGACCTCTGTCGGGCCTAGCCAGAGCCACGTGCACATGGTATCTTGGGGCAGTCTGATGACAGCACAGACCCAGCATTGCTGGGGCTGCTGTTGGCACTATGGTGGTGGCCGCGGCCCTGTTGTCATCCACGACGACTGCCAGCTGCTGCTGTTGCTGGTATACGCCCACATCGATGCCTCAACCGTCCACCATCGCCCTGGCTCATGGACATGTAGTTGTGGAACCGGTCTAATATGTCCCCACAATGTCTGTCTATGACATTGGTGAAATTACGGATGGCATCCGCAATGTCACGCATACTGTCAGTCATGGCTGTGTGACATGCTGTCAGCTCCCTCAGACCCTGTCTGGTGTACCGTTCCATACGTGACTGTGCCTGCATGACAGCCCGAAACATAGCTGAGGTTGTGAGACCTCTGTGGGCATGTCTGACAGGGGCAGTACGCCCACAGATGCTCCCACGAGAACCCCTGAACATCTGTCTGTGTGGTACCATATCTGGGCCATGCCCATGGCTGCTGTGTGGGGAGGCATGTGCCACAGATACCAGATTACCCTGGTCAATGCCCACTGTATGCTGTCCATCACCTAGGGACATTGGTGACAAAGGGTGTATTGGCAGGAAAACTGTGCACATTGATGGGGTTGACAGCTGTGTACTGTCAATCGGCTGACCATTGACGGACCCTGGCATACCTTCCTGTGCCATTACACAGATGTCATCATTTTCAGTACCCATGGCACCTGATTCAGGTTCCCTGCTGCATGACACCAGAGCAGCACCAGAACCTGTGGGAGGGAAACAGGAAACACAGTTTACAATGTCTACACATTACCAGTGATGCACACATCCACACATCCACAGGTCCAGACATGCACACATGCACACATGCACACGTGCACATGTGCACACATGCACACATGCACAGGTGCACACATGCACACATGCACAGGTGCACACATGCACAGGTGCACACATGCACAGGTGCACACATGCACACATGCACACATGCACACATGCACACATGCACATGTGCACACATGCACACATGCACACGTGCACATGTGCACACATGCACACGTGCACAGGTGCACAGGTGCACACATGCACACATGCACACACGTGCACATGCACACACGCACACATGCACACATGCACACATGCACAGGTGCACAGGTGCACACATGCACACATGCACAGGTGCACACATGCACACATGCGCACGTGCACACATGCTCAGGTGCACACATGCTCAGGTGCACACATGGACACATGCACACAGTTGCACACAATTGTACACTATTCAGTATGCGTGATATCAACACACAGACACAGACACACCTGCATGCATACAAAGAGCACTACTAAGTGTGCCTAATATTACTATTACTATCACTATCAAGACTATTACAGGTATTGTCAATACACACTCACCAGCATGGATAGGCTGCATTGCTGTTACACTGGAAGGACCTGCAGACATGAAGAAACTAATGTCAGTGGGCACAACTGTGCCATTGTTACTGAGTATGATACAGGTCAGTAGTACAACAGTCGCCTTTCACAGGTCAGCTGCTAATATTGAGGATATCACACTTGCACATTAAATACTATGGTAACAGCTACAAACCAAGGACACACCTCACAAATGCATTAACTACTAGTGTGCACAACAGTCAACTATACATATGGCATATTACCTGCACACTCATAGTCTTGCTGCTGCGTGGCTACAGCCTCCATCATAATGCATGTCTGCTGCTGTTGTTGTTGCTGGCGGACTGGAGCCACTACACTCATGAGTAGTCCCTCCAGTCTGGTGAGTGGGGGATGTGTAGCCACCCCACCACCTGTGGCGACCTGTTGCCTGTGGATATCCGATTCATGCTGATGGACATTTCTGATTAAATCACTGCAGTGATGTCGTACCTGCTCATATGTCCTATTATGCGTGCCTATGTCATTTACCCGACGGACCAAGTCTTGACACAGTGCAGCCCTCTCCTGCTGATTCTGGCTGGTGCAGGAAAAGAGTATTGCATAATCCCGCACCATGCTCTGGTGTATCTCCTCATCCTCAACTGCAGAGTAAGCGGGATTTTGCGGG
>NC_056729.1:1901776969-1901781969 GCF_019279795.1 Protopterus annectens
AAAAGGGGTCACAAAGAGGGTAAGACAATAGGGAAACAAGCTTGGGTTTTGCAGGAGGGATGTAGGTAAGGCCCATAGCTGTTCATTTCTTCATCAGCAACAGCTGTGCATATGTTTGTAATTTGGTGTGACATTTGATACCTTCCACCCCTGAGAGAGGTGTAAGGACAAGAATAATACTAGTTGTACAGCCAACTGTAATTGATAGTTTCCATGTCTGGTAGACATATGTGCGGAATGGGCAGCTATGTATGGGGCGTAATTTTTTTGTGGGTACAGAGTGCCCTTTTTTTTTTCAGGTGAGAGTGGTATGTCAGGTGAAGGAAGTTGGTATAGCTGGGGAGGTAGGTTGGGTAGGTCAACAGACCAGACAAACAAGACGCATACAGGGGTGGTGTATGACACATGTGGGGGGGTTACACAATTGACGGGGATAAAGGTTTGAATATCCAGATCCCATGAGCCCACAGATGGCAACAGTGGGACTGATATCCCCACCCATGGGCAGTTGCCACTGTTCCTTCACTGCCCAGGACGGGGCTGTGGTGGGGGCTGTGTAGGCCGGGCAACAGGCATGCCCGTAAGTTGTGCCACCTGTGCCTCAAGCTGGCATAGGGGCTCAAGAACAGAGTCCAGGATCTCCCTACGGACCACAGTCCGGACGCTACGGAGGGTGAGTGGTGGTTCTCCTCCGGCCACGCTTGCAGAGGGGGGACAGGCCCCATCCCCTGCAGCGCTTCCACCCACAGGTGGCACAGGGCCACCAGAGGGGAGGGTCCAGACTGGGCACTAGTGCCAGGTGCACTCGCCAGCTGAGGTGGGAGAGGTGGGTCCGCTGGAACCCGCCTTCCCTGTCATTCTATGTTTTGCATTATGTCATGACAGTTTGGGTTAGCAACATACAATTCCATTCGCAATTAGTTGTAACAACATGCATTAGTATTCCCATTAACCAAACACCCAGATATTCACATCATTGAACAGCAAGCATAACACATGCGTAATTTGAACAGCAATACACAGTCCAACAACATGCAGGGTTGATTGATGGCAACAGGCCATCAGGTTTGGATGCATGAACAGGGCAGATGCATCAACGGACATGCAAATATTTATGACCCATCAGGACAAATGTCCAGGGGTGTTAATTGTGAATGCACATACCAATTTCTCATGGAATGGATTATATGTGGTTATAGGGTGGGGGTGAAGAAAATATTATTAACACCTTCGAATACCAATACATATGCTGTACATTTCTAATACCTAAAGATATATACATACTACTGTTCGTACTACAGTTTCCTATAGATAACTACTTCAATTTGGTGATAGGACTATTACTGCTACATCAATATACATTTTATTGTTATTCATACACGTTCATATCTGGCTTTTTTCAGCTACATCATCCTGCTACATTTGCTTTATATAGCTATAGACAACTGTGGATGTTTGATATTTCAGACAGTCATACTATCTGCATATTGCAGACTGAGAGCAACATATCCAGATTTTGGGATACACATTCCAGCTGCAGCAAGACTTTGGACACATTTCACAGTTTGGTTCTACTTGTCACATTCATTTCATTCTGTACTGACTGCAGTATACATTATACAGGGGTTATTACTACTTTATTGGTGGATTCATAACTCTTTCTCACACCCTCTCACCTGTTTTCATTTTACTAGTCAGGATGGTACTTACTTCTAGGCTTTATTGACATGTTTTACCTGTAGTTATTACAATCCTTTCCAGCAGTCTCACTTCTGTCATGTTTCAGTATTTCAACAGGGATATATTTCACACATGTGAGTTGCTCATCTTCTGCAGCTGTACTTTTCAGCCTGCTGCAGGTTGTGCACTATGATATTACAGGTGGGGCATCTTTATTTCAGACTTTATTTCAGACATTTTCATTTTTCTGTTTGGATTTCAGACTGCAACACACTTTTGTAATCAAGCAATACTTGCAACCACTTTTACACTGTTACTTGCACATTTTATTACTTAGTGACTACACTGCACTCTTTTGATAACTGTCATACTTTTATATTTCTTTACAGTTACTGGGGATGGATTAGTGACCTGCCTGGTGGTGCAACCGCAGCAGCCTATCACCATAGGCTCTGTGGTTCACAGAACGGACACCTGCAGCTGTAATATAAATGAAGTAATATTGGAATACACATCTCCATAATATCAGCTAATTTAATTTCTTACATACATAATTAAATGTAACTTACTCAGTAGTGGGGCATTGGGCATTTGCCGGGCCTCCTGTATCCAAAGGTTCAATTGGTCCTGCTTGCGTCTCTTTAGGTCCGCATGGTGGTGACGGACCTACTCACCAGTCCTTGGAATCCCTGTGGCACTGGTAAGATCATGAGCCAACCGGTCCCACGCCTCAGCCCTATATGCTCCCCACAGGACCTGGCCCTGCATGAGTTGGGCCTCATGATTGTGGACTAGGAGCCAGACCATGTATCTGGACTCCTCAGTGCCCCACCTCTGTGCTCAAAAGCAACTACCCTTACCTACACCTGACATTCTGGCTGTAAGTCAGTTCTACAATCATTTATGCTGTGTATTCCCGCCTATGGGGCTTATATATGCCGTTTTTCCCACACTTATCTGTGATTGGCCATTTTGGAATTGTATCCACTTCACAAAACCTGCTTTGACATGCTCCACTTTCTATTCATTCCTATATATTTGCTATTACTGCATTTCTGAGTACAGCTGTCGTAGCTTAGTGGTTCAGTACCTTGACTATGGTGCATGGTATCCTGGGTTCAAACCTGACCACTGCTTTTTATATTTTATGACTGTCTAGACAGGCTAGGGGGTATGCCTGTGTGAAGGCAGTTTTGCTACAGCTTGCTCAACGTTGCCCGTCGGTTAGCTTGTTGGCGCGGTGTGTAGCTCCGCGCAAACGGAGTGCGCTGGTTTAAGCCTCATTTGGCTATCAGCACGCATATTACGCTCAGCTCAGCTAGGGTCACACATCTCAGCATGTAAAACCACTGCTCGGCTACGGGCACTCATTTTGCACCTGTTAAACCACTGCTCAGCTATGGGTACTCATTTTGCACCTGTTAAACCACTGCTCAGCTACGGGCAGATTCACTCACCTTGTTAAACTGTAGCTCAGCTATAGGCACGTCTGGCATTTTTTATTGTTTTGTTACCTCATTCAAAATAAATGGACTATTTCATTACATTTTACATAAAATGTGATTTTATATGTGTACATGTTTGTCAGGGACTTGTTTTGTGATTATTTTGCTAAAAATAAAACTTGGCGTTCTGGGGGCTCGAACCATGAATGCCTACTGTTCAGCTGATGTCTCTACCGCTACACTATTGCTTCTTTGCTTATTTTGCATATTTAGTTCTTATATGCTTTCCCACTGACTGCTAACTGTAGCTGCGCTACGGGCACGCCCGCACAAACGAGCGCACTCACGGGCAAACATCTTTACAATTTAAAAAAAAAAAACATGTTCATTTATATATTTTATGTTCATAGTCTGTGGGGGCATGTGTTGTGTTGTGTTTATTCACATTTCCGTGGACTCTGTCGTGGGTGTTTACTTTGGGCACTTTTACTCTTCTGGGGGTGTGTCCGCTTGCAGAGCTCAGCCTACGGACACGCCCCCTACTGTCTTACACGGACCGTGTTAGCCTTAGGTGTGATTCAGCATGCTCTCATGAATATGCAAAGCATGCTGACATCACTCCATTTAACTAACTCTTACATGGAGGCTTCGTGAATCCTTGCCATCATCTTCTTCTCCTTCTGATTTAGCCCTCCTACTTACTACCATAGTCCCTTCTTCCCCTCTTTATACTTACCCTATTTCTTTTCATACTTCATGACTTACAATGTCTCTATCTCTCTCTCTCTTGCCCCTAAATGGACCTAACATCTTCACTATTGTAACCCACATATTAAGACAATGCTATTGTAACCTCTTATTTAGTGTTTTTCTTATGTTCTTTATCAGTCTGTATGATTTCTTTGTTATGTAGTCTTACGTATGACGTGTTATTTTGTTGCTTTTCTCCCAGAGCTTCCACTGAAAAGGGGCCCGTATGCCCAGTCGGAGTCTCCCAGTCAACAAATGTAAAATAACAAAATAAAAGGTCTGGGTTGTTAACTCAGTGAAACTCAAAATGAGTTAAAGAAACTGAAACTCAGACAGACTTACAGAAATGTTACTTGCTGTTGATTTTGGTAACCAAGTTACTAAAGGTATTCATATTCTTCCATTCTGTTTTCTCATGCTCCCCAAAGACGTATCATACAGTACTGCATCACGAGTAGTTCTCTGAGAGTTTGAATCTGTAAAGAAAGTATTTGTTCTGCTTTATCACAAATTCCAATCAGTATTCCATCTCATTTACTCAGTCTTGTAATTCTGATGATAATTCTTACATAAATGTGACATAATAAATGGATTTAGTAATAGTGGCTTCATGGGCAAATTACTGTTCTGTAGATCTGCATAAAAAAGGTAGTTTTTCATTCAATTCTATTGCCTCACTGGTTAGATCATGCAAATTAGACAATGCTGTTCACACATGATTTCTTCACAAGTTACACATGAGTCTGTCAATAAAAATTCTTCCTTGCTTACTGCAAGGTCAGTCCAATTTGCAGTTTCAGAAATGCTCAGATATTCTCAAGAACAAATCAAGTACAATAGACTTGTATCACCCCTTCATTCTTCAAGACAGAACCAACCAAGAATACTCAATTTGCCCATGAACACTATACTTCTGCAAATTAATATTTTTATTTAGTTGTTGGGAAAACACTTCTGATGCTCATACATAACCACAAAACTGTGTAAGTTATTTGTGTAGAAACATTTGACATTTTAAGAATTTTGTATATCACTATACACTATTCAGACCATTATGATTAGAGAGTAAAAGCATACATTTTATCTTATCTTGATATTCTGTACAACACTACTGTTTGTATTCAG
>NC_056729.1:1901786969-1901879469 GCF_019279795.1 Protopterus annectens
CCCTCCTAGGAGTGGAGGCAGATATATACCTGTCACCTGCCTTCAGGTCCAGGCAGTGGTGCATAGGGAGCTTAACAGGCAGACTCGAGACCAGCTACAGCAGCTTGAGGGCTGCGTGGCACAATTATAGGGTGAGCCTGCCCCTCCCACCCAGCCCCCAGTACAGCCACCTTTGGGGCCGTGAAGGTGCAGTGGTGACTGCCCATGGGTGGGGACCTCAGTCCCATTGTTTCCATTTGGGGGCTCATGGGCTTGCAACTTCCAAACACCCCCCCCGTCCAAGGTGTTTACCCCCCACATGTGTCATATACCACCCCTGTATGCATCTTGTCTTGTTTGTTAACCTACCTCCTCAAATATACTTACTACCCCACCCCAACATCCCACTGTCACCTGAAAAAGAAAAAAAAGGGCAATCTGTTCCCACAGAATAATCTTGCCCCATACACAGCTGCCAATTTCACACACATGTCCAATGGCCACATGTAATCTGGTCTAATTGGCATCACGATTAATTATTGTTTTCATCACCGCCACCCAGGGGTGTGAGTGTCCAAATCTATCTCCAAATTCAGTGTATATGCACAGCTGTTGCTGTAGAAGAAATGGGCAACTATGGACCTGCCTTACACCCTTCCTGCACATCCTTGGCTATTTTCGTTACTTTCTTTCCCTCTTTGTGCCCCTTTTTCACCACTTTCCTATCAAATCCTTTTTCTTTTCTTTTACAGAAATTAGCACAGGTGTAATTGGGAGTAAGCACGTTTAAGCAGCAGTAAACAGGTTTAAGCCTGTTTGTGCAGGGGTAAGCTATGCCTACACAGGTTAAGCAATTTAGAAGCTGAGTATAACACAGTGTAACCGTAAGTTAGCAGTGCTTACCTCCATGCAAACCCACGCAAACCCGCTTACAACTGTTTTAAAGTGCCTTAATTACTCTGTTTCCAATAGCCCATGTTCTGCCCAGCAACAAAATAAACAGCTCCTACAAGGCTCAAACCCAAGACTCTGCACACCAGTGATTTACCATTAAACCACGCCAGATATACATATATCTGCTATTTGCAGAAACATATCATCCAGCCCAGTCATGCAACAGTACAGAGAATGTATATCAACATCTAGATGTATGTGTATGTAAATATATTATTTAAACAGATACAACATATCTATATGGGTATATATATATATATATATATATATATATATATATATATATATATATATATATATATATATATATATATATATATATATATATATATATGTATATATATATATATATATATATATATATATATATATATATTTAAATATATACATATATATTAACATATATGGACATATATATATATATATATATATATATATATATATATATATATATATATATATATATAGATATGCAAATGCCTACATCGACACATATATCTGTCTACACCTGTATGTCTGCATATACACAGCAAGTTACATATGTGTATGCAGATATATATCTATATAGGTATATACGGACAGTTTTATATATATATATATATATATATATATGTAAGCAGATACATATATATATATATATATATATATATATATATATATATATATATAGGTATATATTGCCATGCATCTGCAGATAGCAATGGTAGATCAACAAAAACAAATATGTCCACATGCACTGTTAATGGGGTTGAGAGGCCCAACACACTATACGTCTTATACAAATATGCATAACCCCCCCCAGCCAAACACGTCCGCCCTGCAGTACACTACCAAGTGGTGCAGATCCCATAACTAGGACCTGACACCACATGGGCACAAGATGTTAACAGTACTACATCCCACCTGTATGATGTCAGACTGGTATTGGTAACATATCATGCAGTACAGTCTGCCTCTCATAGGAAATGTGGAAGCTATCAAGATCCCCAGGATACAGATACACAGACACAGATATGCAGATACATATATATATATATATATATATATATATATCTAGATTATATATATATATATACATCCATATAAATATATATATATATATATATATATATATATATATATATATATATATATATATATATATATACATACATGTGACTACGCATGCACATGCAGATATATGTACAGTAAGACACATATGTAGAAGGTGCACACAAAAGGGAACAGCCACTATGCCTACAGTTAACACCTGAACAACTGGACACTGTATGGGCCACCCATACAACTGAATTGTTGCCTGCAACATATACCCACAGAGAGGTCATAGGAAAACACCACACACACACACACACACACACACACACACACACACACACACACACACACACACACACACACACACACACAGGTTTGCAGAAATGGAAACCCTTTATTTGTGTACTATTACAGTTCTATATCCCATGTCATATAGCTGTTCAGACTCTGACATCCATATAATCAGAGTAATGGAACTGTGAAACAGTTATACTACTACAGAAGTCTGGAAAGGTTCACAGCTGTTGCTGTCCATGCCAAGCCCTTCAAATTGTACAACATTATAGATAGACTGGGCCACAGGATACCAAACAATCAACAATATGTAATGCAGGTGTATAGTTCAGCAGCCTCTATCTACATTCTGTACAAAATCACTGTGTGGTAAAGACTTCAGTTGACCAAATAGGATGTAACTGTTATGTAACAAGGCAGAACTGACACCATACAAGCACACTGACAAACATAACAGTCTATATGACAGGAGGCAGTAGGCTTGCATTAACCCAATTTATGTAAGTAATGTAAATATAGGTGAAGTATACGGCACTGTACATCCCGATACCTTAAGGCAGCTCACCCCTGATACCCCCACATTTTGTAACAGCCTAGGCCATTTATGGTGCTTCCCCCCAGACTCAATAATACAGTGCCATATACCACTGTTACATACACTGGTCTCTGGAGTGCATAATGGCACACATGTATTGTATAGATGACACCCACACATATATGGCCCCAGCCCCACTGTATGTGTGGAGGATACAACAGCAGTAGACTGATGTCAGCAATGGCAGTGTGATATACACACAGCCCACTACAGCACTACCCCCAACAGCATGTCATATGTGCAAAGCTTGGTATGTAGGTAGAGGACAGAGGCTGGAACACAGGCACATATGTGGAAAACTGTTGCCATACACTAAGCAAGTTGCTGGTGTTACAGGATAGTTTGCAACATATCCTTAATCAGGGAATTGAGGTTAGAAACATAAATGGATGTAGCCATGTACTGATAGGACTCAACACACACCCACTGCCAGTGAAATATCTGACACAGGATCTGTGTGGTGGACAGACAAAACATGATAGGCACACCTCTGGCAACCAAGAGGATAGGCACACAGTTGAGAGCTATGCAGACAGACTGCTTTCCAAGGTAAAGTAGTATCTACACACACACACACACACACAGACACACACACACACAACACACACACACACACACACACACACACACACACACACACACACACACACACACACACACACACACACACACACACACCCTGTAACACCAGTACTATACAAAGCATAACACAACTCTACTGACAGTCCGTCTGCAGTTCCTGATCCTCCTACAAATATGTGGCTGCCCTGAGTGTGCCGGTTCTCCTGTAAGGTGTATTGCTGCATGCTGTCTGTAACACTGATGCCCACACACAGGAAGAATGTCCATCACACAGGAAAGGTAAAGGGACCACGCCCACATGATGTAGGAATTTATGCCATAGTTGCCATGACAGCAGTAAATGAAAGTACTACACTTATGTAATCATATATATATGGCTATCTGGATAATTATATGTACATATATTTTCACCATATGTCCTATGCATGGCGTGTAGCCCTACCCCGGTCTCTAAAGTCCCAAAGTTGTAGTGCAAGGGGATGCCAGGTACGTATAGTAGGTATATTAGTAGACTATTGCTACTGTAATTGGGAATGTCTTTGCAGACATGGTGTGTGTGGGAGGTCACACCTGTTTATCACATGTGTGCCATTGGCTACTGACAGACATTCTAAGGACATCATAGTAAAGTACCACTGCTAGCACATAATGCCCCTGCGGACTGCAACAGATATATTGGCCAATATATGTGGACATTCTGACACACTCTGTACAGTCCAGAGGTATATACATAATCCTTTAGTGCAAAACATGTGTACCATGCCTGACAATATGGATGCAGACAGCCATGTAGATGGGTATAACACATAACAACTGGTATACATTTGCCACCATAGGTTATGCATTCACACACCCCTGTCTGGCCAGACACTTAATAACCGCTGGTACAGGGGTGCCATGAGCACATGCTACCTACTAGATATTGAGCTACATCTGTATAGCATCCCACTGCTCTGTCTGACATACATGACTGTTAAGGAAGGCCTGGCAGCAGTACAGCTGGCAAGTATCTGCACATGACATATCACTGGGTAAGTACACTAAGCTGCTAGGCATGTAACAACACACTATGCGGGCTACAGGCAGAATGGCTCACCACTGGCCTACATCTCCTATGGGGGAATGCACATGTACCTGTATATATAGCAGGCTCTACAGGCATGTCACAGCATAGGGTAAAATACACCTGTGTGACAGCGCATAACCACAACCAATGTGAACACAGCCACAGCCACATATGTTAAACTAGCATAATAGTACAGTATATGGACTATCTGTTCAACACCATCCTCATATGTGCCACTCACAGACTGACCCTACATAAACTGGGCTGCTACACAGTTTGGTCTGATGGCTGTCTGTGGTATGGGGCATGTGTGTGTGTATGGCCCTACAAACATGTACGCCAATATGGTACCATACAGTGGAGCAGCATGTAACATCAGATAGGATGGGACCTAGAACAATGACATCTACCACAGTCTGTAAACATGTACATATTAACAATACACACACTGTTGACATTCACGTTTATATCACGTTATCTAAAGATGAAAATAGCGAACACTATTTCATCCGCCCCAAAACATCTAAACATAAAAATATCGAACATTCAGAACAACAAATTTTTTCCCATGGAAAAAATTAGCTGATACAAAACACATACACACAACACAAGCACATCAAACAAACAGCAACCACACACATACACTTAAATTCCTACATCTAACGCTACACTAAACTAAACATACACTACTATCTACCCACTTACCTTAACCCAAACCCTAACCCTAAGATCCGTCACTATCGCACACTCACCTAACCCGCGCCCAAACCCTAACTCACTTAAACCGCCCCTAACCCTAAAGTCTGTCACTATCGCACACACTCCAAACCTGTGCCCTAACCCTAACTCACTTAACCTGCCCCTAACCTTAATGTACAAACAATCGCACACTTACCTGAACCCAACCCGTAACTTTCCACCACAGCACGAAGAATAGTGAAGCCACAGAAACGGCCAACCAAATTCTTTCCCGAGGAAAGAATTCGCTGTTCTGCAACTTCGCTATTCTTAGCATTCACTGAATAGTGTTTGATATCAGAACATTCAAAGTTTTAATACTTTGATGTTCTGATATAGACCCCGACATCCACCATAAGTACACAGACCTCAGTACTGTACAAACATCCACAGAATGCCCAAGTTATGTCATCAAATATAACCCCTACTGTACATAACGTGTAGCAGTCTGATATCTCACTGGCTTGTTCATAGGTTCATAGGTTGGTACTAGGCTATCGGCCCTAGGGCCTATACAAGCCTAGCCATAACAATTCCCTGGATATTTCTATCCACAATATTAACTTCCCTGGACCCATGTCTAGCAGGGTGACTGACATGATCCCCGGGGTGAATTTCCTATCTCCCATCCAATCATCAAGGTTCCTTTTGAAGAGGCCAAGGAGGCACTCTGCTTGACATGTATGGGCAGTCTATTCCAGAGTATGGGGAGTCTCTGGGTCAGGACCCTATCCCTCCAGCATGTTTTGTTCATTGTGATGACAAGGATTAGATCCATGGACCGTGTGGCTCTGAGGGATTGGGATTTCTTTAAATGGAGTATGTCCAACAGCTCAGGGTTTGACATGGCCTTGTATGTTAAGCAGAGATCGTCTCTGGGAAGACAATATGCCACAGAGTATAGCTGGAGTTTTTTTAGACGGTCAGCATATGGAATCTGCTTTAGGCCTGTGATCCTTTTAGAGAGGTATTTTGCGGCCTTTCCAGCTGTTGCAGATGTATTGTGAGGTACATACCAAATGGGGCTTTATACTCTATAATGGGTCTAATGAACGATGAGTACGGTGGGACAATGACCTCCTTTTTCTTGGATGAAAAGCCCTTAGTGATGAGGAGTGCCACATAGAAGGATTTCCTGACTGTTGTGGCAATGTGTTTATCGAAGGTAAGACCACTGTCCACCTGTGCCCCTAAGTCTCTCATCACACTTTCAGTGTTTAGTGTACTGCCACCTATGTGGTAATTCATGGGTACATGTCTTTTCCCAAAGGGGATAACTATACATTTCTTGGCATTAAGCTTGAGCCCATGGTTTTGGCATCAAGCATCTGTTTCTGTAAGGCGCTTTTGGAGAATATCCACATCATTTGGGGATTCAGTAATGGCTCTCGGTTTGCAGTCATCTGCAAAATTTGCTAGCCAGAGTCCCTTAGTGTTGGCCTGTACTTCAGAGATGTAGATGCCAAACAAGAGTGGTCCCAGGACTGAACCCTGAGGTACTCTACTTGTCACTTGTCTGGAGCTGGATTTGGAGTTGGCTACTTTTACAGTCTGGGTTCTGTCAGTAAGCCAGTTGGCAACCCATAGAGTGACATAGGGATTTATGCCCAGCTTAGTAAGTTTATCTATGATTCCAGAGTGGGGGATGGTGTCGAAGGCCTTGGCGAGGTCCAGATAGGCTTTGTTGACTGCCTTACCCTTGTCCACAGCTCTGGAGACTGATTTGAAGGAGTCAATCAGGTTCAGAAGACAAGATCGGCCCTTCACAAACCCAAACTAGGTGGGGTCCAGTGTTTGATAGTTGCTAATGTCTTTGTTTAAAAGTTTCATGATAATGCGTTCCATGCCCTTGCAGATCAGGCTCATCAGACTGATGGGATGGTAGTTCCTGGGATCCAAGGGTAGTTCCTGGATCCACTGAGTGGGATAACTGTAGCTATGCACCACTCAGTGGGCACGAAGTCTGAGGTGAGGCTATGATTAAACATGACACTTAGGTGAGGTGCCAGTTCATTTTGCAGTTCATGTAGTACACAGCCCAGGATGTCATCTGGTCCCATGGATGCTGTATTCTTAGCTTTGCAGAGTGCATTTTCTACCTGTGTGGCCATGATTACTGGAATTTGGCAATCTTTTGTATTGAGAAGGGGCCTTTAGGGGGTGAGAGGGGGGTGAAGATGGCACTAAATCGATCTGCCAGGATACTGGAAATATCCCTGGGATCAGTATATTTAATGCCATTCTGTTGTAGCTCAGAGCAGATCTGAGCATTGCCATTTGGATTCTTGACATAAATATGGAATTCCTTGTGGTTGTCTTTGAAATCTTTGGCAATTTTATTTTCGTAACTAGCTTTTGAGGATTTTATGAGGGATCTCAGCTTCTCACTGAGGCTGGTAAGGGAGTTTTTTGCATCGTGGGATTTTCCTCTTTTCTGCAACAGTTTCTTTCTTCTGTTGTACAGTTTGTTTATGGCAGGGGACCACCAGATTGGCTTCCTTTTTTTGGAGCAGAGCATCTTGGTTCTATTGGGGATGGCATGATTCATGCACGAGTGGATGTGCTCATACAGTGCCTTAGTGTAGGACTCAGCAGTCGAACTTTCAGATCCCATCTGTGTGGGTGCCATGAAATTTGTCACTTCTGCCTTGTGTAGCATGAAGCTGGCTTTGGAGAAGTTTTTTACAGAGGTTTCCTTACTGAGGGGTGGGGGTGGGATGTGGATGTCAAGGGTGATTTGCTTATGGTCAGACCTGACCAGTGAGGGGGTGACTACTGGTGTGGAGCCTATATCTCCCATGTTGGTAATGACCAGGTCTAGGATATTGGAGTCCCTGGTAGAACAATGGATTAGGTGATCCAGGGAGTTGGAATTTATGAATTCCAAGAACCGTTGGAAAAAAGTGTTGGTACCCCAGTAGTTTTCCCAGTTAATGGCAGGGTAGTTGAGATCACCCAGTATTAGGGAGTTTGTATCTTAATATTTTCCAGTATGTTTAGAAAGGTGTAGTGAGAATCTTGGGGCATGGTGGGGGATCTGTAGCAAGCTACAGTTTGGATTGCAGTCTTACCTAGTGTTAGTTGCACCTGGAGAATTTCAGATGCATTGTGTTGGGCAACTAGCCTGGAGGTGTGAATATCCTTGGTGAATATGGACACTCCTCCACCTTTAGTGTTTGGGTCTTGGTTTGGTGGCTGAGAAGTGTGGTAAGAGTTGCAGCCTGGTATTGCAGGGGTGCTCTCCGGACCCTTGAACCAGGTCTCAGTTACTGCACAGATATCGATGTTCTCCATTTTTAGGAGTGCCTCGAGAGAGTGCATTTTGTGGTTTAGACTTCTAGCATTGAGTAGCATTACCTTCTGATTTTGCATGCTTGTATCTGTTACAGTGGTGGTTTTGTCCTTTAAACCTTGCCTAAGAAAGGCACTATAGGAGTGGCAAGAGCTTTAGCCATTAACCTGAATCCCGGAGGTGACAGGTGCAGGCAATCTCTGGCAAAGCATCGTGGTTTGTCATGTTTTCCCAGGCAGATAGATAATTTGTTTAGATCACCTTTATTTAGGTTCACTAGAACAGGAGAAGCATATAGTAGTGTGGACAGGAGTTGGGTTCTAGCTTTGATAGTCTTACTATTAGTAGTCAGATAATTTTTACATTGATAGAGTATGCCAAGTTTTTTGTGCACTTTTGTTATGGCTAGGGCTATGTGCTTGTCAAATTTCATGTTTTGGTCAATAACCACACCCACCTTGAATTTGGCCAGTTAAAAACCACAACTCTGTAACTCCCATTCCTTCCCACCTAATTAACTTCATCTTCCTCTCATTGACTAATCACCTAGCCAATCGAACTTATTTACCATCTCAACTCCCACCCACAACCCACATACCCTCTAATCCTTCATAACTCTCCACTCATTCACCTTTATTAGTCACTAAATAATTAATTTACCTACACCTCTCTTACTACCACATCTACTTTTACTACAACTAAATAACCTTAAATAGCCCCTCTTCACAATGCTTCCAAAACCCTCATTCTTACTAACTCTGCTCCTTATCTTAACCTATCTTTACTACCTCACCCAGCCCAATTATTCCTACCACTCCCAACACTTCCATGTAACTAACCATCTTATCTCTTCTCTCTCACACCCAAACACTCTAATTTCACCACACCTGTGCCCTCTAGAAAACCATTTACTTTTTCCATACAAACTTATCACCTCTCAAAAATGCTCTACACACATAGTTGTTTCTAAATCCTATCAAATCATAAGAGAACCAAATCTATTCTCTAAACTATCCAACTATTTCTCCAAACTATTCCGATATTTCATTAGGTTCATAGGTTCATAGGTTCATAGGTTCATACTAGGCTATCTGCCTTTAGTTTGGAGAAACTATGCCCATTATTTTGCTGTGCCTCTGTCGAGCAGTGACACTGAGGTAACCATCCATTGGTCAAGATTCCTCTTGAACAAGGCCAGCGAGGTGCTCTGCCTCACATAAACCGGGATTTTGTTCCACAGCATAGGGAGTCTTTGGGTGATGAATCTATCCCTCCAGCACGTCCTATTAATAACCGTGTCGAGGTTTAAGTCTCCCGCCTTGTGGCTCTGAGGGATCTAGATTTTTGAGATGAAGCATGTTCATCAAATCTGGGTTTGACATGGCCTTGTATGTCAGGCATAGGTCACCTCTGAGAAGCAACTGAATATAACTGGAGTTCTTTCAGTCGGGCAGCATAAGACAGATTTTTGAGACCCTTTATCCTTTTGGTGAGGAACTTTGTGGCCTCCAGCTGCTGCAAGTGTCGGGTCAGATACATTATCATTGGTCTGATGAGTGATGAGTATAGGGAGACTATGACTTCTTGATCTAGATGTGAATCCCTTCATGATAAGGTGGGCAATGTAGAAGGTCTTCCTAACTACTTTAGCAATATGAGTGTCGAATGAAAGGCTACTGTCAACCTGGGTTTAACTTCTTCTGTGTTCAGGGATTGCCACCTATATGGTAGCTATGGCATTTAACTTTAGGCCATGGCTCTTTGCAGTCATCTGCAAACTTTGTCAGCCATAACCCTCCTGTGTTTGCTTGTAACAGGCTTTGAGTCTGACATGGCGCCAGCAACTCTGACCCTGTGGGTTCGATCCAAAGTCTGCAAGTTCCCTATGTCTTTATTTATGAGATCCATTATGATCCTCTCCATGGCTTTGCAGATAAGGCCACAGTCGCTAGCCACCACTCCTGGGGCATGACGAGGTGAGACTAAGATTAAACAGCTGTCCTAACTGTGGGTTTAATTCCTCCTGAGTTCATCCATCAGGTCCCATGGATGCTGTGGAGAGCAATTCTCACCTGGGCGTTAGAGATGTTTGGGGCTACAATCATTTGGTATAGATATCTCCATGTTGGCAATGTCTGTAGGATCAGTAATCTTCACATCATTTTGAACTAATTCTGAGCATATCTGGGAGTTTAAATTAGCTTTGGATGATTTTATGATGATTAGCAACCTTTTATCTGGTGACATCCATCCTAACCCAGGTCCTACCTCCTCATCCAGTTCAGGCAAATCCTTACTACTTACCTCCTTAAACTCCCAAAGTATAGTTAACAAAATCCCTAACCTCCATGCCTGGGTGATACACAATAAACCGGACATCCTATCTATCTCAGAAACATGGCTAAAGCCCCATATAAAAGACTCTGAAATAATTCCACCAAACTATTCTATCATTAGAAAAGACAGGTCCCACAAGAAAGGTGGAGGAGTAGCTCTCCTCTACTCATCCTCCATGTCAGTTACACCTTATAACAAACCTACTCCTCAATTTAACAACGCTGAACTACTCATAACTCTACTTCAAATTAACAAACACAAACACATATGTATCGTTTCCCTCTATATCGCCCCAGGGGATAATATTTCCACACTTGAAGACATCCTCTCCTGGCTCACCAACACCATTAACAATGAAACAATAATCTTAGGTGATGTGAATATCAACTGGGCCTCAATCCAGTCTCCCACACACCCACTCAACATCAACCTATATAATTTTTCACAACTTATCACCTCTATAACACACCCCTCAAAATACCTCTTCAACGGCAGCATCCTGGATTGGATCTTAGTCTCTCATCCCCATTATTACTCAAACATGGGTACTCTCCCCGATCCTCTTAGTGACCACCTACCCATCTACACCTACCGACTCCCCTTACTACTAGATCGCACCCACAATTATATTACCTTACATAACCAAAAAAACTTCAACCCATCAACCTTTGTTAACTCCCTAAAAGCAATAAACTGGAACTGTTTAAAAACCTTACCTTTAGATAATGCAGTTGCCCACTTCAACACAACTTTCTTAAATATACTAGACTTCCTTGCTCCACTAAGAACAAAGAGAATAAAAATTAAAACCACCCCTTGGCTTACCAAAAACACACTAGCTACAATGCGGCAAACAGATAAAGTCTGGGCACACTATCAGAAAAATAAGTCCCCCCTCACCCTTAATGAATATAAAATACTTAGAAACAGGGTAAAAAAGCTCATCATCCATGATCGACAACATTACTTTTCTATACTCCAAAACAATAACAAAACAAATCCTCAGAAATTCTGGAAAGGTGTCTCCACTCTATTTAATCCCAGTAAACCTGTCACCCCCACCCCAGACCCTAATGCCCCAGATGCCGACTTAGCTACTCAATTCAACTCTTTTTTATTGATTCTATTTTAAAATTAACCTCTTCTTTCTCTAACAACACTTTCGCCAACTCACCCCATCCACCCCAAACAACACCCCACCCTGCACTACTACCACTCCCCCTCTCACATCTACTAACTCTGTACCCTCTACCTCTACTCCTACTCTCACTTCCTCCACATCTTCTTCACCCACTAATACCCCCTCTCCACACTCCCCACCATTCACACTAAGACCCATACCCACTTCTACTATACAAAAACTCATTCAGAAACTAAAACCTAGCACTAATGCTCCTGATAACATCCCCTCCTATTTTTTTAGCATATCTGCTGAAGCAACTGCCTACCCCATTAGCATACTAATCAATCGCTCTATCCAAGAAGGCATAGTTTCCCAAATCTGGAAAAAAGCTTTCATCATACCTTTGCATAAGGGTGGTAACAATAACAATGTTAATAACTTTCGCCCCATCACTATCCTCTCTCCCATTGCTAAACTCCTGGAAAAATGTATTCAACTACAACTCCTTCCTTATCTCTTAGATAACCACCTGCTAACTCCCACACAACATGGATTCAGACCTAATCACAGCACTATGACAGCACTCCTCTCCTTCCTTGAAACTGTAAATAAAGCCCGGGACTCGGGCCTTACTATCTCTACCCTTCTACTCGACCTCTCTAAAGCCTTTGATAATATCTCACACAGGCTGCTTCTAACCAAACTTGCAAAACTTAACCTATCTCCCTCATCACTGAACTGGTTCTCCAGCTACTTAACCAATAGATGTCAAGCAGTAAAATGGAAAAAGGCAACGTCCTCATTCCTTAATACCCCAACCGGAGTTCCCCAAGGCTCCATATTAGGACCCCTCCTCTTCAACATATTTATAAATGATTTCCATACCACTATCCCTCTCTCCAATATCATCCAATATGCAGATGATTCTACCATTATCTGCTCTGCCACATCTATCCCCTCCCTCCTAAAACTAACCCAGGATGCTTTTTCAACCACTGAGCAATGGATGAAAGATAATCACTTGGCACTAAATGCCTCTAAAACCAAGTTAATGATTTTCACCCCTTCTAAAGTCAACTCTATCAATATAAACACCTTCTCTATTACTAGTCAAAATAACATTCCTCTGGAGCTAGTGTCAGAGACCAAACTACTTGGAGTCCAAATTGACAACCAACTAAAATTCAACTCCCATCTACAACTAAATATCAAAAAAACCCATCAAAAAATTGGTATGCTTTATCGGCAAAAGTACTTCCTTACAACTGCCACTAAAATCACTCTTTCCACTTCCTTTCTTATTCCTTCCCTTCTCTATGGAGCCCCTCTTCTAACTAATCTGCAAACATCTTTAAAAACACAGCTCTCCTCCTGTTACAACAAAATTGCCAGGTTTGCTATCAGCCAAAAGTCTTCTACCCACCATTGTTCCTCTCTCCAACAACTAAAATGGCTAGAACTACCCAAACATCTCACCTATACTCAACTGTCCCTCGCTCATAAGCTCATTTTCAACCCCTCCCTCTGTCCCTCCCTGTCCACTGTCTTTAAACTGCACCTTCCTGATAGAGTATTAAGGTCCAACAACCAAAATCTACTTGAAATATATAAACCTACTCGTCCCCCTGGCAAAAATCTTCTATCACATGGCCTTGCATGCCTCTGGAACTCCCTACCTCCATCCATTCGTACCACCTCTAACCATTTTAATTTCAAAAAATCTCTTCATTCTTACCTAGCATTACAGTGGGAATGCTCTTGCTTCCACCCCATATAACAAACACTAACATTCACAAGTCCTCCTAACTCTAGCACTCTCATTAAATTTAGGGCATCTGCTAGAATACTGTCTTGAGATTCTGCAAGAATACTGACTCTTAACTTGTACCGAATTCTCATTTTAACTTTGTACACCCCTTATAATGTGTATTTGATATAAGTTTCCTTAATTGTCAACTTATTTGTAATGTTTGTTTATAATATGGATTTCCTGCTTGAATTGTTACAATGTATAATGCATTTGTATTGTTTGTTTTAATATGTATTCCTGCTTGAATTGTTACAAATGTATAATCATCTCTAATAACCTAATGTAACATTATTTTGTCTGGAGCTTTTCTCCCCAGGACTCCATTGAAAACGGGTTCATCTTGGCCCAGTGAACTATCCTGGTAAACCAACTGCAAATAAATAAATAAAAATAAATAATGACCCCTAGTAGCTTGGTTTGTACAACTGGTGAGCTATGGGTGTTATTGGAGGCAATTATTGAAAAGGGGGGAATGGGATCTATAGCCTTGGATGGGTGAAAGAGCATGAAATGGGTCTTTTTGGGGTTGAGTATTAGTTGATAGTCTGTTAACCAGGTTTCAATGGCTGTAAAGAATTCTTGTTTTTTTGTTCTGTTGTAGATGGAGAGAGGAGGCTGAGCAGATTAGAGCGGAGTCATCTGCATATTGTACTAAGCTTGCATAAAGGGAGGCTTTGTGTAGGTTATTACTGAATATTGTGAAGAGCAGAGGTCCAAGTATAGATCCTTGTGGCACACCTAAGGTAACAGGGAAAATGGGGGCTGGGGAGTCCTGCCACTTAACAGCTTGCTGGCAGTTGGAAAGATAGTCTTTAAACCATAAGAGTGTAGGGTTACTTAATTTGAGTTCTGCGAGTAGTGTCAATAACTTGTTATGTGAGACTGTTTAAAAAACTTTGGAGAGGTTCAAAAAGGTGGTTGATACAAGATTGCCTATATTCCTTTGTTGATTAACATGTTTGGTGAAACTGATGAGGGCAGTGGTGGTGCTGTAGCTAGGGCAAAAACCGTGTTGAGTTTCAGCTAGGAGATTGTTGGATAAAAGGTGCTTTAGTAACTGGGAATGTGTACTTTTTTCTAGGATTTTAGACAGTGGGGATAGTATGGCTATTAGGATGTAATTGGCTAACTCAGGTGAATTACCTCATTTGTGCATGGGTATTATATGTGAGATTTTCCTGAGGACTGCAACCTGTTGTTCGGAGATTGATATGTTAATAATTATAGATACAGGGTATGACATAGCTTTATCTGTGATCTGGAGGTATTCTGCTAGGAGTTTATCAGCTGCTAGGGTGGTGGGTTTTAGTTTGGTCTGGTATCTGAAGATTGTACTGGTTTTGACTGGGTGGAGGGAGAAATAGTTGTTGTTAGTTGGGGAGTTTAGCAGGAATGGGAGGGTAGTGGGAGAAGTATTTGACGACAGCATTAATATGGAGTTAGTGAAATATTCATTAAATTGTGTTGAATATTGTTAGCGGATGCATCAATGTTTGGGGTGGGGTACCTGTTTTGCTGGGTTGGAGAATTCTATTTATGGCTACACAGAATTTTCAGGGGTTGGAATTGTGCTTAGTTTGTATGTTGGAGTAGTGGGTTTTCTTAGCCATTCTTATTTGTTTTGTTTGCTTTATTTCTTAGTTCAGGGAATAATTGCCTGTTTTGTTAGTTTTGTTATTATGCAAAGTGTCCCATGCTTTGTCCCTTTGTTTTAGTAGAAGCTGGGTACTTTTGGTGAGCCAGGAGGCAGAGTTCAACTATGTTTGAATTGTTTTAGGAGGGAAAAGTTGGTTATGTTCAGAAAGGTAGAGTTGAAGTGGTCTATGGCCTTGTTGAGGGGGAGAGTTGAGAGGGGTGACTAGGTGCAGTGGTTTACTGCTGTTATGAGGTCATCTGCTCTGACGTTTTCTGTGTAGCGTATATGTTTGAGGGAGCTATTTTTTGGAGATTTAATTTCTTGTCTTAATACAAAGGCAGGACTGGTCTTTGGTTAATTGATGCACTAGGCAAAAGGTCTCCAGAGTGCCCTCCCAACACCACCCTGTGCCCCCATCTTGCTCTACCTACACCTTCCAGATTACTGGAAAAGCACCCCTGCTAGAGCAGCACCCTAGGCAGCCACCTAGTTGTCCTATGCCTAAGGCCAGCTATGTACAAAGGTAGGGAGGTGATCGGATGTGTCAGGTAGAGTGCCAGAGTATTGTGTCATGGATGGTTGATTAGTGAGGATCCAGTCTAAAATGGATAATTTTTTGGTAGCTTTATCTCTTCTAGTTGGGGGTTGGATAATCTAAATAATCCTGTGTAATTTTATGTGACTAGTGGGGAGGGGAGAGTTTTTGAAGCCCAGTCTATGTTAAAATCCTCTAAAATTATTGTTTCCTGGGGACAGAACTCAGATCACCAATGGATTATGGATTCTACAGTGTTAATATTATCACCAGGAGGGATGTATGACCTAGTATTTCAGTTGTTTTTGTGAGTTGATTTTTACCTTTGAGAAAAGGGTTTTGGCATCGTTAAAAATAGGGATGTTTATGTTTAAAATGTCCACCGTAAGGTTATTTTTGAAAAGGTGGGTGATGGTGTCTTTGTTATATGGCTTAAGCCATGTTTCAGTAAGGACCACAATCTCAGGAGCATAAAAAGATAGTATTGCATGGATTTTGTCAGTTTTGTTCGGCATACTTCTTATATTGCTATTAAGAATTAACAGGTCAGGAGGTTTTCTAAGGGTGTTTAGGTTAAGTTTGGTCTGATCTATGTTGATGTCGGGGTTTGATGAAGGACCAGGATTTGGTTGAATGTAACCACTAAGTAAAAAGTGAGAAGCAATATTCACAATAGTGTGGAGTCAACTAGAGATAGAAAGGTCTTGTTGTATGGATATGTGACCTTTTGTAGGGTAGTAAGGAATTTCAAATGGGGTTAGTTTAAGTTTGCGTGATTGAACATTGCAGGAGAGATTTGTACTGGTATTTGGGTTGATATGGAGGAACTGAGTTGGTGGGAGAATTACTGCTTAGAGTGATATTAAAGTTATGATGGTATGAATCGAGGTGGGTTACTCTGGACAGAGTTACAATGAATAAGGAATGTAAGAAGCACATTCTTTACATGAGTCTGATTAATTTTATTGAGTTAGAGTAGAGGTAATGGGAGGTTAGGGAAAAATTAAGCATAGTAGCTGGGAGGGCAGTAGTGGGTGTGTGTAATTGGTTGAGAGGCTGTCCTGGTTATTATATGTGTGGATTGGATATCTGGTGCCTGATTGGATTATTTTTGAGTGGGGTGGTACCTAGTCAGGTATAAGTTTGTTGAACTGGGGAGTGGGTGGGAATGGGGGATAGGGTGGGGGATTGGATTGAGCCCGAGCGGTAGCAAGGGCAACTGGACCAGATGGAGCCTACCCCTCCTATGAGGGTGAGGTGAAAGAAGTTATCAGTATGGACTGTCTGGCAGCTAAGTATTGCAGTTCTGTGACTTAGAAGAATTGAAGCTTGCACTGGATAGAGCTAACGAAGACCAATTGGTTTTGGTACTGCAAGCTAATTTACCTGTGGGGAGTTGAAATGCAATTGCCTTTGTATGCATGCTGCATTAAACAGATTGAAACATCTTCCCTGATTATGGAGATGGGTTTTGGAGGTGTTTTGCTGCCACATAATGACAGAAACAGAGAAGAGCAGGCTTGGGGAGAGAGGCATATGGGAGAGATAGTTGTCCCTGTGAGTGTGCATGCCTTATACAGTCGGGAACCACAATAAAATAAAAATAATAACTTCGGCTAACATCTACATTACTATTTCTTAATATTTTCAGAGGGATGCTCACTCCTTTGGCTTGAAAATGTAGATCATTTGGTGAGGAGCGATCTCACTGCAAATATTGTTTCAAACTGACTGGAGGGAAGGGGTTTCCTGCACAGCGTGGGCAACTGCTTAGAGCTGTACAAAAGACAAAGGGATAAGGGTGAGAAGGATGTGTTAGGGGAGACCTGGTAAAGGTATTAGATGGTAAGGAAGATATGAGGAACAGATGGCAGACAAAAGGGTATGCTGTTGAGAGGGCAAACAGATGAAAGTTTGAGTAGCACAGTAGTTGCAGGCACACCTTACAATAAGAAGCAGCAACTGTATGTAAGACTGAGACAAACAGAGGGTAACATAAAATAACAAGGAGTTCTATTACAATTGCAGGATAAAATAATTTTGTACATTCAATATGCCTAGTTCTCGAACCCTAAAGACCTTAGCACCCAATAAACAGCAGATATGGCAGCTTGTAGCATGTGATACGAGCACATCACAGTAACTAAAGCACCCAGCCACTATTATGTGGATCACTAATTGCATCCCTGGCAAAATATCTTACATTCAGCAATGCACTCTTCATACAAAAGTTACTGTGATATCTGAAAGCAGTTCAACACATGCAGAAAGGATAACATAATAGTTATTGAAGGCACAACACGATGCAGTATAAGATCACCAGCACAATAAGCTATATATATGCTTTTAAGTCCAGCATCTACAGCTATACAAATGCTTGTAAACAACAATGCCCTCTAGGCATTAACAATTTAGGTCCTAAACAAATACTTTAATAAGAATTAAAATCTGTAGACTGGCTAGTTGGAAAATAACATCGTAAAAGTCAAAAAGGCACTTACGAGCGAGCACAATTTGCTCAAAGCATTATTTAAAACTGGTGCCACGATAAGCAGCTGCCTATTATAGATTCAGGGGGGGTCTGTGGATGGAGGGAGAGGGGTAGGAAGGTAGGCTGTAACAAGTAATTGGAGGACAGCAAGGGGAAGAAATAGAAAAAAATGTAGATGCAGAGCCTACGCCTGCTAAGAGGGTGAGACAAAGAAAAGTTATCAGTATGGACTGTCTGGCAGGTAAGTATTTCATTTCCATGATTTAGAAGAATTGCAGTTTACACTGGATAGAGCTAGGGAAGACCAATTGGTTTTGGTACTGCAAGCTAATTTACCTGTGGGGCGTTGAAACGTAATTGCCTTTTGTATGCATGCTGTGTTAAACAGCTTGAAAAGGCTTCCCTGATTATGGAGATAGGTTTTGAAGGTTTATTTTTCGCCACCTAGTGGCAGAAATAGAGAAGTGCAGGTTTGGGGAGAGGGATATGAGGGAGACAGTTGTCCCTGCGAGTTAGAACACCCTTTAAATATGGGAACCACAATAATCAAATAAAAAGATGCAAACAAGTATAAAAACATTGGCTTACTACTACATTACTTTTTCTTAATATTTCTGAGAGGGGTGTTCACTCTTTTAGCTTGGAAATATAGATCCTTTAACAGGCTAGGAGTGACCGCACCACAAATATTGTTTCAAACAGACTTGAGGGGTGGGGGGTTCCTGCAGAGAGTGAGTGACCACTTAGAGGAAAACCAATCAGACAGGGCAGTGGGACAAGGGGGGGGCTTCCTCCAGGAGTGTTTGTTAAAACCATTATTCAAATACCTGAAGAAGCTTAATTGTGAAACCTGTTCTGGATTTTTTTCTTGGATTACCATTATTCAAATATTGTTCAAACCATAAATATTCTATATTTATATATCTATTTATATATATATATATATATATATATATATATATATATATATATACATACACACACATATACATACACACACATACACACAATATATATATATATATATATATATATATATATATATATATATATATGGGAACCTATCAATTCCATGCAAAATCACTTACCGGAAGATGAGTTCACCAAACCATATCGCTGACACAACACATCACTGACAATGGTAAGCAGTGAGGAAAGGGATGTATTCCTGTTTCGACATTGTGGTGTGATCTCGGAGTTAGTGTATTTAAGTAGGGGTCGTGGGGGGCATGTTTCTTGTTGTTTTTAATTTTATTTAATTGCTGAAATGGGAATACATTCCGTTTCACAGTACTTATACTTACTATAGGGGTAAGTATTTTTCGTGGATCTGATATGGATCCATATATATATATATATATATATGCACACACACACATATGCAATATATATATATATATATATATATATATATATATACAGGTATAGATATAGATAAGCGTGGAAGTGAAAGCTGGTAATCTAATGTCACAAAGGTTGGGTACTTATCCGTGTAGAGCTTGTGTTGCCTGTAAGTATGTAAAAGCTCATAAATGTTCTGTACGCCCTATTAGTGGACAGATATATGAGTTTAAGTTGTATGCTGACTGTTCTACTAAGGATGCTGTTTATTTAGCAAACTGTGAGGCATGTCAGAGCTACTATGTGGGTGAAACAAACCGTGTTTAAGGTATTGGATTAAAGAGCATCTGTACTGTATTAATAAAGGTGATAAAAGGAATGCTTTAAGTAAGCATGTTGTAAGTGAAGGCATTATGCACACATTTCAGTTTATGGTTATTAAGATATGTTGCAACACTGTCAGGGGTTGTGATATAAAACATGAACAGAATGTCAAAAGATTAAACGGATTCTTATTTTGAAAGCACATAGGGGCAAAGGTTTGAATGAGTATGTCCCTTTAAGACCTGCATTAAAAAATCACAAGGTTTGACGCGATGACCTAATTAATGTTATTGTATTTAAACTGTGTTTTTTAATTTGTGCTAGATCTGGTGAAGCACTTAGTGCAGGTGGGAAAGCACTCGTCTTGTCTGTTTTATTGTTGTATGCTTCTTTTGTTTGTTTATTTTAGTTGCGGGTTTTATTAACGGTTGCTGTACATCTCTGCTCAGCTGTTTCTTTTTATTTGGTAAAAAAAAAATATATATATATATATATATATATATATATATATATATATATATATATATATATATATATATGTGTGTGTGTATGTGTGTGCATATATTTACATATATATATTTAGTACACTTTACACTTTAGAGTGTACTAGTATATGTACCTTGAATTTGCTTCAATGCCTTGTGTTTTTATATTCTCTCTCTGCACCACCTATATTTTCATAATGTATTTTATAGTATCTGTACTTACTGCCTGTTGTAACTATGCTTTTTGTTAATACAAACTTTTCCAGTATTAAGTAATTTTATACTAACTGCTTTTGTGGAGCTTTTCTTCCCAGGCCTCCACTTAAAATGGGTTCTTCTTGGCCCAGTGAACATTCCTGGTAAACAAATGCCAATAAATAAATAAAATATATAGACGGTAGCAGTAACCCTTAGTTATAAATCAAACATCAGTTGTTAGACAGTTTATATTCATAGCTGCCTTGAACATGTTTTTATAGTACACTATCACAAAATATTATCAGTTATACAGTTCAAAAAACTGTGAAAGTTCATTAATTCATTTGACAAGTATAATAAATGTATGCAAGTTAAAAGATGTTATGACTTAGCTATGATCAGAGTCATAGTAATTCACTGAACTGAGTTATTTCAAACTTGGAATACATTTATTTTATTTATTTATTTATTTTACATTTGTTGAGCGGGATAGTCCGACTGGATGCATGTCCATTTTCAGCGGAGACCCAGGGAGAAAAAATGAAAAAAGTCAACAACTGACAATCATAGCTCTCAACTGTCCAGATTTGTGCCTCATATTTTTGGTCTGTTCCTCATAAAACGTGTGGTTTTCTGACAAATTGTTGAGGATTAAACTAAATAAATATTGACAAACATTTGAGTGTCAGACCTCTTATCCTTCAGAAAATACATTCTAACATAAATTTTGTTATTCTAGCAACTACCTGGTGCTTATAAGAGGAATATTTAAAATCTGTCCTGACTTTTGGGTCTTTGTCCCCCATTATTCTAGGATTTGTCCAGATGTTTTGTACTAAGACATTAAGACATATGCTGTAATGTTTATAAAATGTTGCATTCTTCATAACCCAGAGCTAAACCTATACAAAATCTTATGTTGCACAAACTTAGGGAACAAGGGAGAAAATTCCCCTACAACTAACTTTCTGCAGTCTCACTCACAATATGTATTGTGATTCCAGCTAAATGTAGTCTTTGAATCTCATTCTGATTAAACTTGCATAAAAGAAACCTAGGCATTCTGTGTTGGTCAGGAAATGCGGGTGATTAAAAACCAATGATCAGGCAGCCTCTGAATGCAGTTAAATTCATATGCTGGAGATACTGAGAATTTTGGAAAGCATAAGCTTTTTCAACATTTGCTATCATTGTGTGGAATATTTTAATGTGGTCATATAGAAATATTAACCTATTGGTGTAGTATAAATGGTACTCATTCTCTAACCTTCCTACTAGGTCACAATTATCAAGTTTATTTGTTTTTGTTAATAGGAAGCTGATTCATGGTAAGGCAGCTAACATATGAAGTCAAAATAGTTTTTGTATAGGATACCTGCTAACCATTAACCATAGTGCATTTGAAAATAACTTCAACTCAAGGATGGCTCCCACAACCACGCGATGCATACCTGAATGCATTAAACTGCAAAATGTTTACATTTCTACCCAGCAATTTGTTTTCCAGTTTTCATCAGGAAGCCAATGACATTAAAAATAAGGAATCAAGTCTGAAATACATCACCATAAGAGCTGCTCATGTCTTTGGCCTGGTGGCATCCATCTCAGTTGTTATATTGTTCATGGCATGTACTCTTTCACCACTAATATTCTCTAACACAACGTCTAACTTCCTGGTGTAATCTAACCCATATAATTGAATAGAACGGCAACAAATCTTTCAATCTCCATTACTTCTGTCTTTCTTCTAATATTTTCCTAGGATTGAATATTATAGTCAGTGATTGTAGCAACAACATAGCTAGAATAGTAACATCTTGGACAGTGGTCAACCACATGCCATCTCTGTCTCTCAAAATATAGTTTCAGCTTTGAAATACAATCAGTCCTCAGCCCTAGTCATATAAATGAGACAACCATTCATGCTGGTATGTGGTGATACTTCCTTCATTGTCTCCTACTGGATGAATTCTATTGTATGTCAGGCAGATTCCTTCTTGAGCATATAGCAAGCTGAACATAGGTCATCTGGCTGAAGTGACAGAATTTTTACTAGATAGTCTCTCTTTAAAGATTGTCATAGCTGTTTCAGAAGAGATAAGGATTAATCTAGATAAAATCACTTTGATCTCTCTCTCTCTCTCTCTCTCTCTCTCTCTCTGATGCCCTCCACGTGGTTGAAATAAAGATGCCTTATAGAAGTTTCAAGTAGGTTCTTCATTTAAGCGGGTTTATGAACAAGTGATCTTGGTCTGATGATTTTGACTTAATGAGGGGGATGGTTTTGTTTAAGTCCATGGCATAACATTTCAGTATGCCTAAATGAAAAATGTCAGGCAAGGCTATAAAATAACATATGAAGAGCAGGTCACAGAGCCCCAACAAACATGAGCACACAATCATGAAATATTGTAAAATCATTTCTAGACGAGGCAGTTTGCAGAAATCTTATAATTAGGGAAAGCAATCACTTTTACTAGAATTTTAGGAGAATAGGACTGAAGAAATGGCTGCACTTCTTTCACTGGAGAAACATGTTTGATCATTACTCTATATTTCAGGCCACTTCTGGAGAAAACATATGATCACAGATATCTTTGGCAAAATAATTTACAGTGTTACTAGTTCTTTAGTTAGTGTTTGTCATCTGAAGCTCTGGAGTGTGAAGCATCTTATTTTTCATAAGAATTCACAATCACTATTATCTATAACTGACTGGTGTACACAGTACGATGTCTTTGCATTTCAAAGCAGTTAGGGTTATCAAGATTACTAAATATCACATTTTCTAATGTGCTCCAAGTGAAGTCTTCTTCTGGAAGATCTGGGCCATAACCATTTGACTCAAAAAAAGAATAGATGACAAGCTTCTTTAGTGTGAAAATATGGAGAGTGGGATGTTCATTTCTTATATATTTATTTATTTATATATCTGCAATTATTTGCATATAATATCATCTATCACATCAATTTAATCATTTAAAAGTACAAGACGTGACATATTTGGTACCATCATGACATCACCTCTCAAAATTTCAGAAGGACCTAGCCTACCTTGCCCACTGCATTATAAATATAAACTCATTTAAGTTAATAGAAATATATCAAGTTATTTCAAGAGGGTTTCTCAGCTAATTTTGCTGTCTTGTTTATCAAAATAACATAGTGTCTTTCTACATGTACGACTACTTAGGGTCTGGGAACTTCTTATCCCCCTGTGGGACTCTACATAGTTCTCACATGACCTGCCTTGTTAAGTCTGCTATTTATGGATACAAGTATTCTAATCTCAGGCACCACTTTCTTTAACATCTTTTTTATAGACTGATTATGTCTGCATTAGCATGGAGGAAAACTACTGCCTGGTTAACTAAACATGTTTTTGATCATTCAGACATAGCTAGAGCTCTGACACATGCCTAGCTGAATGGAGGCTGCCTGCAGATTATGGAATGGGTCTCCACAGGGTAGGTAAGACTGTCAAATCAAGTGATCCCATCACATTTTGTAACCTTTGTTGTTTGCCAATTATCAGGTCTCCTTGCCATCTTTTGACTCATCGGTGCAATCCATCCCATACTTCTTCTCTGTGTGATGAAAGCCAATTGCAAAGACTGTCATTTGTGTATCTATCAGAGCTTTTTCTGCATATGGTTTTATCCCATGTCCTCCATGCTGGCTAACATTAGCATCTGCAGCACCACGGACAATTCTGCTGTGCCCTCCACCAACACATTTGTGGTTCCCCACACATACTGTAGAGGGCTAGGAATACTGGTTTTGCATGACTAAGCTTGTTTCCCACATCTGTGGTCATAATCCTTGTGTGGAAGCCCCTACTTTAATGTGGTGATTGGGAGACTGGACCATCACTGCCCTCCCACCAGGATGGGTGAATCAGTATTAGCCCCAACACAACCACCATCTTGGCTCTTCAAGCACCAGAGCTGCTAGTCAGACTCAGGTCATAAGAGTCACAATCAGGACTTTATCACTCTGTGACACAGAACCACAGCAATTTTGGCAGATATGATGAGCCACGTAAGACAATCATGGAACATACTAGCTCCAGTCTGATGTTTTATCCCCTTTTTCCAACACAATGCACACTGTGATACATGCTGAAAAAATAGTTCAGCAATCTCTCTGGCAAGACAACATAGCCAGTTGTGCATCAGTAATTGTTATCATGGTATAGAAGACAATCTGCTTGCTTCATAGATTCATAGGTTCATAGGTAAATACTTTGCAATCTGTCTGCAGACAATTACAAGCCTAAACAATAAGTCGTAGTCAAAATTTCCATTTAGCCTCAAGAAGGACAACAAAAAATAGACCAGAGAAGAATTTGAGATTAAATATCCAATAACATTTGCGTACTTTGAAGGTAACAAGGGTGCTACTCTGCTTGACATGTAGTGAAAGTGCGTTTTAGAGTTGGGGAATACATTGGGATATAACCTATCATGCCAGTTTATCACACATATCTCTCAATGAAGGTTTCGTTAAGTAGACATTTGTTTTGCCAATGAATAGGAAGTTATAGAAACTCAGATCTTCTCATAGCCCGAAAGGCAAGATACAACCCCCCCAAGAGAAATCTATAATACACTAAGTACAGAGACTGCCAGTCTATCCTGATAATTAAGGTTTTTGAGGACACAACGTCTAACTTCCTGGTGTAATCTAACCCATATAATTGAAATAGAATGGCAACAAATCTTTCAATCTCCGTTACTTCTTTCTTTCTTCTAATATTTTCCTAGGATTGAATATTATAGTCAGTGATTGTAGCAACAACATAGCTAGAATAGTAACGTCTTGGTCAGACAGTGGTCAACCACATGCCATCTCTGTCTCTCAAAGTATAGTTTCAGCTTTGGAATACAATCAGTCCTCAGCCCTAGTCATATAAATGAGACAACCATTCATGCTGGTATGTGGTGATTCTTCCTTCATTGCCTCCTACTGGATGAATTCCATTGTATGTCAGGCAGATTCCTTCTTGAGCATATAGCAAGCTGAACGTAGGTCATCTGGCTGAAGTGACAGAATTTTTACTAGATAGTCTCTCTTTAAAGATTGTCATAGCTGTTTCAGAAGAGATAAGGATTAATCTAGACAAAATCACTTTGATGTCTCTCTCTCTCTCTCTCTCTCTCTCTGATGCCCTCCACGTGGGTGAAATAAAGATGCCTTGTTGAAGTTTCAAGTAGGTTCTTCATTTAAGTGGGTTTATGGACAAGTGATCTTGGTCTGATGATTTTCACTTAATGAGGGGGATGGTTTTGTTTAAGTCAATGGCATAACATTTCAGTATGCCTAAATAGAAAATGTCAGGCAAGGCTATAAAATAACATATGAAGAGCAGGTCACAGAGCCCCAACAAACATGAGCACACAATCATGAAATATTGTAAAATCATTTCTAGTCAAGGCAGTTTGCAGAAATCGTATAATTAGGGAAAGCAATCACTTTTACTAGAATTTTAGGAGAATAGGACTGAAGAAATGGCTGCACTTCTTTCACTGGAGAGTCATGTTTGATCATTACTCTATATTTCAAGGCACTTCTGGAGAAAACATATGATCACAGATATCTTTGGCAAAATAATTTACAGTGTTACTAGTTCTTTAGTTAGTCTTTGTCATCTGAAGCTCTGGAGTGTGAAGCATCTTATTTTTCATAAGAATTCACAATCACTATTATCTATAACTGACTGGTGTACACAGTACGATGTCTTTGCATTTCACAGCAGTTAGGGTTGTCAAGATTACTAAATATCACATTTTCTAATGTGCTCCCAGTGAAGTCTTCTTCTGGAAGATCTGGGCCATAACCATTTGACTCAAAAAAAAGAATAGATGACAAGCTTCTTTAGTGTGAAAATATGGAGAGTGGAATGCTAATATCTTACATATTTATTTATTTATATATCTGCAATTATTTGCATATAATATCATCTATCACATCAATTTAATCATTTAAAAGTTCAAGAGGTGACATATTTGGTACCATCATGACATCACCCCTCAAAATTTCAGAAGGACCTAGCCTACTTTGCCCACTGCATTGTAAACATAAACTCATTTAAGTTAATAGAAAAATATCAAGTTATTTCAAGAGGGTTTCTCAGCTAATTTTGCTGTCTTGTTTATCAAAATAACATAGTGTCTTTCTACATGTACGAATACTTAGGGTCTGGGAACTTCTTATCCCCCTGTGGGACTCTACATAGTTCTCACATGACCTGCCTTGTTAAGTCTGTTATTTATGGATACAAATATTCTAATCTCAGGCACCACTTTCTTTAACATCTTTTTTATAGACTGATTATATCTGCATTAACATGGAGGAAAACTACTGTCTGGTGACTAAACATGATTTTGGTCATTCAGATATAGCTAGAGCTCTGACACATGCTTAACTGAATGAAGGCCACCTGCAGATTATGGAATGGGTCTCCACAGGGTAGGTAAGACTGACAAATCAAGTGATCCCATCACATTTTGTAACCTTTGTTGTTTGCCAATTATCAGGTCTCCTTGCCATCTTTTGACTCATCGGTGCAATCCATCCCATACTTCTTCTCTGTGTGATGAAAGCCAATTGCAAAGACTGTCATTTGTGTATCTATCAGAGCTTTTTCTGCATATGGTTTTATCCCATGTCCTCCATGCTGGCTAACATTAGCATCTGCAGCACCACGGACAATTCTGCTGTGCCCTCCACCAACACATTTGTGGTTCCCCACACATACTGTAGAGGGCTAGGAATACTGGTTTTGCATGACTAAGCTTGTTTCCCACATCTGTGGTCATAATCCTTGTGTGGAAGCCCCTACTTTAATGTGGTGATTGGAAGACTGGACCATCAGTGCCCTCCCCCCAGGATGGGTGAATCAGCATTAGCCCCACCACCACCACCATCTTGGCTCTTCAAGCACCAGAGCTGCTAGTCAGACTCAGGTCATAAGAGTCACAATCAGGACTTTATCACTCTGTGACACAGAACCACAGCAATTTTGGCAGATATGATGAGCCACATAAGACAATCATGGAACATACTATCTACAGTCTGATGTTTTATCCCCTTTTTCCAACACAATGCACACTGTGATACATGCTGAAAAAATAGTTCAACAGTATCTCTGGCAAGACAACATAGCCAGTTGTGCATCAATAATTGTTATCATGGTATAGAAGGCAATCTGCTTGCTTCATAGATTCATAGGTTCATAGGAAAATACTTTGCAATCTGTCTGTAGACAATTACAAGCCTAAACAATAAGTTGTAGTCACAATTTCCATTTAACCTCAAGAAGGACAACCAAAAATAGACCAGAGAAGAATTTGAGATTGCATATCCAATACATTTGCGTACTTTGAAGGTAGCAAGGGTGCTACTCTGCTTGACATGTAGTGAAAGTGCGTTTTAGAGTTGGGGAATACATTGGGATATAACCTATCATGCCAGTATATCACACATATCTCTCAATGAAGGTTTAGTTAAGTAGACATTTGTTTTGTCAATGAATAGGAAGTTATAGAAACTCAGAACTTCTCATAGCCCAAAAGACCAGGTACAACCCCCATAGAGAAATCTATAAGACACTAAGTACAGAGACTGACAGTCTATCCTGATAATTAAGGTTTTTGAGGACACTGATCTTTTTATTCATGATCTCTGTGGTCTCTCAAGTTGTATGATATGTTCAAACAAATATGTGCTGAAAGGGGCATTATATTCTGTAATGTGTCTGATGATATATGAGTAAAGGGGGTTATGACTTCTTTGGACCTAGAAGTAGTGTACTGATCCAGACAGAAGACTTTCTGAACCACTGTTGAGACATTCTGGACAAAAGATAACAAAATCATCAACAGGAATACCTAGCACTGCATGACAAGGTCTGATTGGAGGGGCATGTCTCCTACATGGTACGGAAAAATGCTTCTTTTACCAAAACAAACTGCACTATGCTTTTGCACATTTATTTTGAGACCATTGTCCTTATATCAATTGTTCATAGACTAACTATCCTTATATGCCATTTTAATCCTAGCAAATTACCCCATGTAAGAATCAAACCCCGTATCTTGAGTCTGGAAGATAAACACCTCAACCATTATACTAAGTAGGTTAGACCATACTAATGTTTTCTAACCTATTTGGACATATAATTGTGCATACATGCATACATCAGTTTTGTAATATTGGAAAAAAAGATAAAGGGGAATTCAGTAATATATACCTGAGGCAGTCCAGCCTAAGTATATCTCATTTATAAGGAAATAGACACCTGCTATTTCGATGAGCAGAAATGAAAAAGAATGCTAACACAGATCAGACACTGTAAAGTAACAAGCTCTTGGGCACAATACATGAGATAGTAGTAGCTGCAGTTGAAACAACTTGGAAACTAGGTTTTACAGCCTTAGATACTGCTCAAAATCGTGAACAAACCTACAGGTTTATTTTCATGGCTTCTTGACAACTAAAATAGCAGTGTTACATAAATGACAATTTGGTATAATTTTACCTCTTCTAATAAAGAGTTTGTAACTGGAATGATTCCTTCCTCTGCTTTTGGATGAAAATGGAATTTAGGTATTTGATGTAAGAGTTATCCTTACTGGAGGTGTTACATTCATTTAATCCATCTTGTTTGGACGTGCTATCCATTGGGAAGAAAAAGCAGTAGGAAGGGGCTTCTTGCTGTATAGGTTAGGACTAGGTGAGCTACCTTTGTGGATCATTTTAAGTCTAGCTAATTACCTGACGGGAGGATCAACCCTTGTCCATTCTACTTGCAAGGGAAGCACCTTAACCATTATGGCAACCTCCCATAACCTCCCATCCACGTCAGGGTGTACTTCTGTTTTCTAACCTAAAAGTTACTTCTCTAATGGATCTCTGTCATGGGAATAATAATTGTGCAACTTCATTTTCACATTATATATTTTCCCATCTGATTAAATAGGACAGAGGCACTTAAAAGAAATGCAGGCTGTGTTAAAATAAGACCCACAAAAACAATTAAAATGTGCAGGTCTGGTCAGGAAATTATTTAGTTAGAAATGCCTACTGCATTAACATTTTGTGTTGATTTAGGAATCTCCAGGAGTTCTGGAATTCTCAGTAAAGGTCTAGAATCACCTCTATGTACCATATACTTATGGTGCCTAGCATTCTCTCTGTAATGTAAATAGAGCCCTACCTGATTTACAGGCAAAAGATGAGTGACATGTTACATTTTCCCATGCTGCCTCAGTATACCTGACTTGGTAGGGCATCACAGACTGGTTATCCCTCATATATGTTTCTTTACCAGTCTGAAACTTAAAGGGCAGATGGGTAAAGTACTGTAGTTTCCAATCAAACATATTAACTGTTTGGATTTTTACTACCGCTCTATTCTCCTGATGGGCTGCTTTTATTCTCTCATGCCCTTCCTTCTTCCCTATTGTTGTCAGAGTTTGCAGAGTCATTAACTTCTGTGGCTCTGCTTGACAGGGGCACAGGAAAATAATTTTCTTGGGTGGCAAAAGCCAGGGTACTGTTTGGCTAGGCCTATATAGGCACTAGGGCCAATAGCCTAGTACCTACCTATGAACCTATGAACCTATGACTACCATTTCGTTTAGCAATAACCCATGAGTGGGTGTCACAGGATTAACCCATGGTTGGCGTGATTAAACAAAGCTAACTATACGTTAATCCTGTGATACCCACTCCTATTCATGGATTATTGTTATTATACAGTAACATTATTTTAAGAAAGAAATGTCTTTCTATAATGGCACTGTAAATTTCCTTCACATTCTTACACATTTATTGATGTATGGTGCATGCGTATTGGACTTATGTTTCTACACTTGCCCAATACATCAGTGCTGCTCAGGAAAAGCAGAGAATAAAGAATCTCCAATACTGTTCTATCTCTCTATTTTTTCTTTTGCACACCTCCCCACCACCATCATGGCCTCTTAATTAAAAAAAAGTGTAGACAAAACTCAACATAATGGTGAGTAAAAGGTCCAAAAATAGGGACAGAATTTATTGCTCTTATAAACTTAAAACATTACTGGAATAGGAGGTTTTGTGTTAGCATACATTTTTCTAAAGGATATGAACCATAAACCAAAAATGTCTGTCATTATTTCCTGACTTCAATCCACAGTGGCTTGCCACAAAACTTTATTTTTATGAAGAAAAGACCAAATCTAAGGGGGGAAAATTGTGAACATTCTACCGAAATCTAGACAGCTAGAGGTATGAGAGTCTGCCAAAACTTTAAGAGGGATATCACAGAAATACAAGGAAAATTAGGTACTTTTTGTTTTTTTGTTTAGCAGAATATATCTTACTTTTCTTGTATTTTGCTCTGTCCTCTAGTCATAAGCTAATGGAAAGTCTGGCTGCTCAATGGTACTTCAGCAGCCAGACGTTTTTCTATTGATATATACTCAATTTACAACAGGCATGCTGGTTGGGCTCTCCACTTATCGTGCATGTTTTTGAATAGCCATGAGAAGTTATTGTATAATTTCTACTAACACATTCACAGTGGTTGGTAATTGCCAATATATCTTTAATGTTTTAATCTTCATTGCCTCTAGTACATGCAAAAAACAAAAATCATACATTTTCAGGAATATAGAAAAGTGGCAGTAATAGCCTTAAGGACCACTGTAGATGTCTGAAATTATTTGTAACATGTCTAAATAATAAATATTGGTTTTACCCATGTTTTGATTGCATGCATATGTAGTTTAGAACAATTAGCCTTGAAGGGATAAATATGTATTTGATAGAATTTAATATGCATTCATTTTCTTTGCCAGTTAGTCTCTATCCAGTTGTGTCTCTAGAGATCATGTCATTTCTAATAACTTTTTCTTATAATCATATGGTGACATGATTCTCAAAAACTGATTCATGTGCATCATAATAGTTATGGCAGACTTGAGTTCTTCTCTGGATTTTTACAGGAAATCCCTTATAATTACGATGTACTTTACAAAAGTCCAAAGATTTGTAGGTCAACAAGATTAGTGCATTGGCATGGGAATGATTTGTGGGTCGGCATTTCTTTCAGAGAGAGGATTATTTCATCTCTTTTCTTCACAATGTTACAAGCTGTAAATACACAGTCCCTTGTGTTGCCTTAATCTTTGACCCATTTACATCTGCAGCACTCATCACATCGTTTGCTGCTTAACTTCCTCAACACTATATTTTTTACACTAACTAACTGCAGATCATAAGCCCCATCCCAACCAATTAATCCATTTATTACCCATCACTGGACCAGGGGTTCATAGGTAAATACTAAGCTAACTGCCCTGAAGGGCCATTTTAAGTATAGCTAATATCCTACAGTTAGGATCAAACCTTGTCCACCCACCTGGAGATTTGGGCAGGGCAGCTCATCATTCAGGTTTTTATACTTGTTGACCCAAACCCCTGGAATGTACATACAATGGTGTGACTGAAGAGACCTTCCCTTCACTTCTGTAAGGATCATTCCTTTCAAGCAACTCCCCCCCCCCGGGAGCATGAGTAGTAGATTTAAAGTCACATTAATTATATGTACCCCTAAGTGCACACATGTATTAGGTTCATAGGTTCATACTAGGCTATCTGCCCTAGGGCATTTATAAGCCTAGCCAGAGTATGTTTGGCTTTTGCCACCCATTTTAAATTAATTTTGCTATGCCTTTTTTGAGGTTAGTATACTGTGCCTCTGTCTAACAGTGACACAGAAGTGATAGCCGGGGGAAACCTACGATCTCCCATCCACTCATCAAGATTCCTCTTGAAGAGAGTCAATGTGGGACTCTGCCTAACCTGGACTGGGATTTTATTCCAGAGTGAAGGGAGCCTCTGGGTTATGAATCTGTCCCTCCAGCATGTCCTATTTATTTCAGTGCTGAGGTTCAAGTCTCGAGCGTAGCTGGATGGGATTTGGATTTTCTGAGGTGCAGCATGTCCATTAATTCTGGGTTGGACATGGCTTTATCCACAGATCGCCTCTGAGCAGGCGGTATGCCACTGAGCAGAGCTGGAGTTTCTTTAACCGGGCAGCATATGGCATCTGTTTGAGCCCTTTGATCCTCTTGGTGAGGTACTTTTGAGGTCTTTCCAGTTGCTGCAGGTGTCTAGTAAGGTACATCCCAAAAGGGGCATTGTACTCAATTATGGGCCTGATGAGGGATGAGTAAAGAGGTACAATGACCTCCCTGATCTAGATGTGAATCCTTCATGATTAGGTGGGCTATATAAAATGTTTTTCTAACCACTTTGGCCACGTGGTTGTCAAATGAGAGATTGCTATCAACTTGGGTCCCCAGGTCCCTAATGACTTCTTCTGTACTTAATGGATTACCACCTATGTGGTAATTTGTGGGCACTTTGTTTTTGCCAAAGGGGATGACTATACACTTTTGGCGTTTAGCTTGAGGCCATGGCTCTGGCACCAGTTGTCTGTTTCTATGAGGCCCTTTTGGAGGATGCTTGTGTCGGCTGGAGAGTTGCTTATGGCCCAGTTTGCAGTCATCTAACTTGGTCAGCCACAGTCCTTCCGTGTTGGCCTGTACCACCGAGAAATATATACCGAACAAGAGAGGTTCCAGGACTGAGCCTTGTGGGATGCAACTTGTAACTGGTTTGGAGTCTGACATGGCTCCAGCAATTCTAACCATGTGGGTTCTGTCCTTGAGCCAGTTTGCAACCCATCTAGTGACATAGGGTTTATATTTAAGCTGGTGAGCTTATCTATAATGCCCGAGTGGGGTATTGTATCGAGGCTTTGTCCAGGTAGGCTGTGTGGACCACCTTCCCCTCGTCAATGGCCTTGGTGACTGTTTCAAAGAAATCGACCAGGTTTAAGAGGCAGGATCTGCCCTTAACAAAGCCAAAATGGGTAGGATCCAGTGTCTGTAGGTCCCCGATATCTTTATTTATAAGATCCATGATGATCCTTTCCATAGCTTTGCAGACCAAGCTAGTCAGGCTTATGGGGCGATAGTTTCCAGGATCCGTTGAGGCACCACCTTTGTGGAGAGGGACCACTGTTGCTGTACGCCACTCTTTGGGTACATATCCTGTAGTAAGGCTAAGATTGAACAGTTGTTTTATGTTTGGGTTTAGCTCTTTTTGGAGTTCATGTAGGGACACCATCTGGTCCCATTGATGCTGTGTTTTTGCTTTGGAGAGGCGGCTCTTACCTGAGCATCTGAGATGTCAGGGGCAGCACTCTGTTGGGATAGATATTTGCCCTTTTGGTGGGGAGAGGGGAGCGATAGCACTGAACCTGTCAGCTAGGATGTTGGCAATGTCTGTGGGCTCGGTGTATTTTTGTCATTTTGGACTAATTCTGAGCATATCTGGGAATTCCCACCCAGGTTCCTAACATAACTAAAGAAAGCCTTGTGATTATCCTTAGTGTCCTGTGCAATTTTTCTCGCTGGCCTTAGACGATTTTATGAGTGCCCGTAGTTTTTGCTAATACTGATCAGAGATGCCTTCCTTTTTGGGATTTTGCTCTATCATGTAGTAGCTTCCTCCTTCTATTGTATAGTTTGTTTATGGCTGGGGTCCACCAGACAGGACGTCTGCCTTTGGAGGATTGGGTCTTGGTTTTATTTGGGATTGCATGATCCATGCATTCCTGAAGGTGTTCATAGAATGCGTTTATAAAGGATTCTGCGGTCTGGGCTGTATTTTCCACAGGCCCGGGCTTTGAAGGATTTCACCTCGGTTTTGAGGCATGTGAAATTTGCTTTAGAAGTTTTTCACTGTGGTTTTCTGGGCAGGTGGGGTCGGGATGTGAATATCCAGTGAGATTAGTTTATGGTCTGATCTTACCAGTGAGGGATACACTTCTGGTCTGGAGCATAGTGTCCCCATGTTGGTGATGATCAGGTCCAGTATGTTTTCCCCTCTTGTGGGAGTGGTAACAAGTTGTTCCATAGCATTTGAGTTTATAAATTCTAGGAACCTTTGGGCTAGGGTGTTGGAGCTAGAGTAATGCTCCCAGTCTATGTTTGGGTAGTTGAAGTCGCCCAATATAATGGTGTTTGGAGAGACCTTCATATTTTCCAGTATTTTCAGGAAGGCCAAGTGAGGTTCCTGTGTTTGGGAGTGTGGTCTGTAGCAGGCTATAAACTGGAAGGCAGTTCTACCCACAGTTAGTTGCACATGGATAGTCTCTGATGCTTCGTGCTGTGCCACCAACCTGGAGGTGTGGGTATCTTTGATATTGATACCTCCTTTTGTGGTTCGGTCCAAGTTTTGGGGCCGAAAAGCATGGTATGAGGTATAACCTGGTAGTGCTGGGGTGCTCTCGGGAGCCTTGAACCAGTTTTCTGTTACTGCACAGATACCGATGTTCTCCATGCTAAGGAGAGTTTCGAGTGCATGCATCTTGAGGTTTAGACTTCTGGCGTTGAGTAGCATTACTCTTAGTTTCTTATCCCTTGTGATGCCTATGGAGGTGGGTTTGTCTTTTGAGCCTTGCCTAAAAAAAGCACTATCGGGGTAGCAAGAGCCTTTGCCAATATCCGAAAGCCCAGGGGTGACAGGTGCAAGCCGTCCCTAGTGAAGCATCGTGGCTTGTCGAGCATGTCATACCAGGCTGACAGGCATTGGATCCCCTTTGAATGACACCAACTCTTAAGCCAATTGTTGAAAGTGATCATCTTGTCTTCATATTGTGGCATCATTCTTGGTGAGGGTAGGATGCTACTCAAGGTCAGGGTCATACCGGCCTGGGCTACATGCTCAGAGAGCTCCTCTATGTCTCTTTTCATGTAGTCCAGGGAGGTACGTCTCAGGTCATTCACACCAGCATGGACAATGTTGGAGAGGTTTGTGGAGAGGTGTGTATTGCATGCCCCTATACTCCTTGTCAATGAAAGGTGTGCATACAAAAAAACATGCATTTAGTAGCTAAGCGTAACAGGCCAAATCTCAGTCTCAGTATTACAATTCTTAAGAACATGTTTAAGAATTATACTTAATTCTCATATTTCAGAATTCAAATTTTTCATTGTCTTATTTCAAAACTTTGTTGTTGCAAGCATAAATTAAGTGATTACATTACAGTGACCGATCAAGACTATGTGTCATGACTATGATGTAGTTAGCATACAGAAATTTCAACATTCATCCGTCACCTTGATATTTATGCAACACTTAAACTACATATTTTAATATGGTAATTTGTAATAAATATGTATTTAACATTTGTTGCCCAGGTTAATCTCACTAGGCCAGTGGCCTCTTTTCAGGGGAGAGCTGAGGTGGTGTTCGTGCTAGTGGGGTAATTTCTCCAAAGCAATGGAGGACAGTCTCTACTCTTTTTGATGTATATCATAGGATCTTTCACATTCATTTGAGCTGAAACCAATTCAAGCAGTTTGGGCCTCAGTTTAAGTTATCATCTAAAGGGCAACACACTCACAAGTTCACCCCGCCACGCTGCACTACAGTGTCAGCAATCCATCTACTTGGTAGGGGGAATAAAATCCATATCCTTATGGGTCAAAAGTGAGTGAGCTACTTGTTACTATATTTTACATAGAACTAGTGAAAATTATGTAATAGTTAAAGCCTGAAATTCAGAAAGATCCTCACTGCTGCCATAAATTGTCCACTTCAAGTAGGTTCATTTACATGGTAGTCATAAAATGAGATTCAAAGACAGCTATGGTCCAGTGAGAAAGACATCATTATTAGAAATTTAGTTAATGCTTGTTTTGTCATACCTGATGGTGATAGTGTTTTCTCTGATAGCCCATGGATTGAGTTGGCAAAAGCACTTTCCCTGCACTTACACACACAGTCAGACATCTGTGCACATGAACACACACACACACCCACACTCTCTGACATGCACACACATTTGTCCAGCTTCATTCATGCCCCTACAGACATGCACACACATTTCCATACTTTTACACACACACTAATACACACACACACACACACACACACACACACACACACACACACACCACCATGTCTTCAGTGAAATTATCTGCACCATAGCAGCTTCCATAGGAGTGAAAGTGTGGTTGCCATCTTTTGACAGCATTAACATTTTCCTCTAACAGTTGTAATTTATGCTTCTGAATGATAGCCTATATCATGAGCCCTGGCATTTTTGGGGAGTGCATATGGCTAATTAACATTAGCCCGTCCCTGGATTGTTGCATTAGCATGCATTTATACCATTAAGACTGCTGCTACTGCTGTGTTGAGGCTCCTGCAGGAGGGGGACCTAAAAATTGAAAAGGCTTATTGAGAGGGACACAATGGCCATGTTATGTTATCACACTCACTGGAAGCCTTTCTCAATCCCAGGCAATGTGGCTTCCATAACAAACTTAATCATTTCCTGGTTAGGGGTCGCCACAGCAGAGCAACAGTCTGCAGACCAATTGACAGTGGAGTGCCCCAGTGTTGAGTTGCCAGCCTGGCACCCAATCCACACCTAAGGCCAATTTAGAGTGTCCAATCCAATGTTTTTGGGATGTGGGAGGAAACCAGAGCACCCAGAGGAAACCCACATGATCACAGGGAGGACATGCAGACCCAGCACTGAAGAACCTCTTGCTTTGAGGCGGCAACATTAACCACTGCATCACTATGGCCACCCTGTCTTCAGTAGTAAACTGAATGTCATAATTTCTTGTTTGCTTTCTTTGGCATTTCATTTCCATTCTTTTTCAAATAGTTTTGCAAAGAAGGCAGCTCGGCTCAGATATATACATATATTTCAAATTCAAATAGTATCAGCTCTTCTTTCCTTTTTTTTTTCTTTATTCCAGTTTATTAAATATTTATTCTTCATACTTTTTATATAAATTTCATATTTATTCTTAATGTAAATTATTAGACAAATTTTATTTGTTATCTTATCCAATTAATATGTATTAATTATCTATTCATATTAGATGCTGCATTGTTTGTTTGTCTTTAGTTTTGCCAGCAGGTATTTATTTATTTTTAATAATCTCAGTAATGTAGAACTTGTTGGTAATGGTTATTTGAGTTGGTTCTGATAGTTAAAGTAGGGTTGTGGGAGGTAACTGGTGGGATGGTTCACTAATAGGTAAGGTTTATCCACAGTTGTTTTAGGTGCTTTTTTTGGCATGTGGAAAATAGCTCTGCAGCAGGGCTTGTGTTATACTCTTTCTTCACAGCTGTGTGATAATGGAGTTGGTATGCATATTTAGCAGGAGATGTTCATAGATTCATAGGATGTTGCTAGTTGACCAGAGGGTCTTTACAAGCCTAGGCATACAATCCCAATATAACACTTGATGAGAGATACTATGCCCAAGATTTTTCTAGCAAGAATTATCCATGTCCAGGAGAGAAGCAGGGGCAATGCCCATCAGAAGTTTATGGTTTCCCATCCATCTAGTCATCCAGGTTGCACTTAAACAGGGTCATGGAGGTGTTCTGCTTGACATGAATTGGAAGCCTATTCCAAAGGAGTGGCAACTTTTGAGAGATGTATCTGTCTCTCCAGCAGGTTATATTTATGTCACAGGCTAGACTGAGGTCCCTGGAATGGGTGACTCTAGTCCCATTTGACTTATGGATGTGCAGTATTTTCATTAGATTTGGGTCGGAGATAGCCCTGTAACTCAGACACAAGTTTCCTCTAAGTAGTATATATGCTACTGAGTACAGTGACAGAGACTTCAGTCTCTCTACATAAGACATGATGGAGACCCAGAATTTCCTTATTAAAAATCTTTGAGGTCTCTCAAGCTGCTGCAGGTGTCTGCTATGGTACATACCAAAGGGAGCCTTATATTCAATAACAGGCCTGATGAGGGATGAGTACAGTAGAGTTATAACCTCTTTTGCTCTCGAGGAGATGCCTTTGTTAATAGGTGTGTGATGCAGAATGCCTTCCTCACCACAGTAGACACATGGCGGCTGAAGTCTCAGTCAACCTGTGTTTCCAGGGCTTTTGCTATTGAATTGGTACTTAGGGTCTTATTGTTTATTTTATAATCAGCAGGGACATTGTTTTTACCAAAGGCAATGATGCATTTTTTAACATTTAGTTTAAGACCATGGCTTTGACACCAGTCATTGGTCTGTGTAAGCCCCTTTTGAAGAAAGCTGATATCTCTAGGGATTCAATGATAGCACCTAATTTGCAGTCATCTACAAATGTGATTAGTCACAGCTTCTACATTTTGACCTGGACTTCCGAGAAGTATTTGCCAAACAAGAAGAGGCCCAGCACTTACCCTTGTGGGGCCCACTGATGACAGGTCTACTGGTAGAGGTGAAGTCTCCCACTTTGACTGAGTGCTTTCAATCTGTGAACCAGTTTGCAACACATCGGGTTAGTTTGTCAATGATCCCCAAATGTGGGACTGTTTTGAAGGCCTTGGCCAAGTCAAGATAGGCTGTGTGCACAGCTTTCCCTTCAACTATGGCTCTAGTCACATTCTCGAAGAAGTCCACTAGGTTTAGCAGGCATGACCCACCCTTGCAAAACTGAATTGAGATGGATCTAGGGTTTGGAGGTCACTTATATCCTTATTTATGAGATCCATGATGATTTATTCTATTGCCTTACAGATGAGGCTGGTTAAACTTACGGATCTAGAGTCACCCGGGTCTGTTGCCAAGCTGCCCTTGTGGAGGGGGATAACAGTCAATATTTTCCATTCAGTCAGACAAAGCCAGTACTCAGGCTGTGGTTGAACAGGGTGCCCAGTGGAGTAGCTAGCTCTTTTTTAAGAACATTAAGAATGCACCTCTTTATGCCATCTGGTCACATGGAGGCTGTGTTCTTAGTCTTAGAGAGAGCATTGATGACTTACTCTTTGGAGATGCAGGGAGGAGGTGATGTTGAAAACATGGTTTGTGGCATGCTTGAAGGGATAGGGGTAATTGTTTTTGCCAAACCGGTCTACTAGCAAGTTTGCAGTTTCCACAGGGTTAATGTGTGCAATACTGTTCACAATTAATTCAGCACACATCTGAGTCCTACCTTTTAGGTTGCAGATGCAGCTGAAGAAGGCCTTATGGTTATCCTTGGCTATGGCTGCTAATGTTTTCCTCATAGTTGCTCTTCAAGGATTTTATGAGTTGTCTTATTTGCTTGTTTAGGTTGAGTAGGGTGCTGTTCCAGTTCTGGGTTCTAACTTCTGTAGTCTTAGATTGTGCTTCCTTTGCTTATTGTATAATTTATTAATGCTTGACATCCACCAGGAGGATTTGCTTTTTCTTGAGGATATTGCTTTAATCCTATCAGGCATAGGTGTGTATATACATTTGTGTAGAAGTTTATACAGGGCATCAGTGTATACTTTAGCATAGCCGTTAATGCCATTTGTGGAAACTGGAGCTTGGAAGTCCTTTATACCATCCCTTAGGAGGGTATAGTTAGCTTGGTGAAGTTTTTTAGCCTGACTCCTCCTTTGGTGAGTTCTGGTGCTATTGCTACTTCAAAAATGACTGATTTATGGTTGGATTTAACCAGTGCAGGCCCTACACTTGAGGAGTTGCATCAGTCAGTCATATTGGTGAGGACTAGGTCTAGAATACTAGAACCCCTTGCAGAGTGGTACACTATTTGTTCCAGGGAATTTGGGTTAACAAAGTCCAGAAACTTTTGTGTAAGTGCATTTGGACTCATATAAGATTCCCAGTTAATGGAGGGATAGTTGAAATCGCCCATGACTAGGGTGTTAGGTTGTACTTTGATTATCCCAAGTAGGTCTAAATAAGCTATGTGGGCTTCTTGGTTCATGGTAGGGCATCTGTAACTGATGATGAAATGAAGGTGGGTCTTAACCATGGTAATTTGGACTTGTGGTAACTCCATAGAGTTATCTTGTCTAACTAGTCTAGAGGCAAAATTATCTTTAATGAAGATAGATACTCCACCTCCTTTGGTTCTCACACGTTCAATTTGTGGTCTGAAAGTGTGGAAGGCATTGTAGCCTTACAAGGCTGGGGTACTTTCTGCAGCCTTGAACTAGGATTCTGTCACTGCACAGATGTCAGCATCTTCCATGGAGAGGAGTGCTTCTAGAGAGTGCAGTTTTTGATTTAAATGCCTATCATTTAGTAGTTTGACCTTTAGTTTCTTTGTGTTTGATATTTTCACATTGGAAATTTTGTTTTAGTAACCTTGCCTAACAAAAAGCATTATGGGGGACACAAGTGCCTCAGCCAGCAAGTGAAAGCCTAGAGGTAGTCAGGTGAAGTCCATCTCTGGCAAAGCAGTGTGGTCTGTCCATCATGTCAGCCCAGAGTGACAGGAACGGGATCCCCTTAGAATGACACCAGAAACTAAGCGAATTATTGATGTCAAATATTTTTAATTTATATTGTAGTATCATCCTAGGTGAGGGTAAAATGCTGCTCAAAGCTAGGGACATACCTGCCTGGGACACATATTCAGAGAGCTCAATCATGTCTCTCTTCATTTAGTCCAGAGAGGTATGTCTCAAGTCGTTCATGCAATTATGGACTATGATACTATAAGGGAGTCATAACGGTATTTGTTGCTGAGAGACTTGAGTGCATGTGTGATCTGATGAATCCTTGCACCAGACAGACAGCTGACCGTAACCTTCTCCTTGTTTAACCTGCTGAGTGGGGTGTCTGTATGTCTCACTACAGAGTCACCTGTACCTAAAACATTATGAATAGATGTGCATTTCCTTAAGGGTTTATTTGATGCGACACTAGTGCTAGTGTTTGTTTTTTTTGTGTATTGAATGCTTTGGATGTAGTGTTAGGTGTAGCATGTTTGTGTTTTGGACGTCTCTGGTGATTAGGTAGGTTTCTGGAGAGTACCTCCACATATGAAGGTTTATGTGTTGGGTGCATATTATGAGTAGGAATCATGGTGTGTGAGCTGAAAACTTGTTTAGTGTTGCTGTTTTGAGAGTGAGAGAGCAGTGATTCCAGATTCTTAGTGTAGGAGCATCTCTCGCAAACAGTACTTGAGTAATTTAGGAATAGGGGTTATCGATGTACATGAGATAGTTGCTGCAGTACCTCAAAACACCCATGTCAACCAAGCTAACAGAAGAAACAGAGGGAAAATAACAGTCTATAATGCAAGGTTTGAAGCAGGTATCTCCACAGATAAGGGGAACAAGATGGGGGTATCTGGTAGGTGGGCTTTTTTAGGGGAACTAACCTATGGGGTGTACAGTAGGAGATCTATACAAAAGGGGATATGTAGGGACTGATGTTGATAGGTAAGAGATAAAAGCATTGCTGGGTGGTTCACTGAATATCTGAGAGCTGTTTAAGAACTGCTCTGCTAGATAGCAGTCGCTTCGAAGGGAAAATATGTCCATTGGCGCTTTTCATAGGATCATAGGAAATTACTACACTAATGGTCCTAGGTCCCTTACAAGCCTAGCCAGGTTCTGCCCATATTTCCTTGATCAGAATCTATTGGTCTGTCAATAAGGGAGACAGAGGTGGAACCCCCAGTGTGAATTTACTGTTACCCATCCAATCATTCAGATTGCTCTTGAAGAAGGCCAAGGAGATGGTCTGCTTGACATGAATTGGGAGTCTGTTCCAGAGGTGTAGTAACATCCAGGAGACAAACCTGTCCCTCCAGCAGGTTCTATTAATGTCACATACCAGGTTATGGTCTTTAGAGCAAGTAAACCATGAGCCATTGGACTTATGGATACGCAGCATTTCCAATAAAGCAGAGTCAGATATTGCCTTATATGCAAGACAGAGATCGCCTCTGAGTAATCTGTATGAAACAGAGTAAAGTAACATTGATTTCAGCCAATCCACACAAGACAGATGCTGAATACCTTGAATTCTCCTTGTGAGGAACTTTTGTGATCTCTCCAGTTTCTGCAGGTGCCTGTAAAAGTGCATACTAAAAGGGGCATTGTACTCAATTATTGGCCTGATGAGGTAAGAGTAAAGGGAATTTATAACTTCTTTTTTTTCTGAAGGCAGTGCATTTACTTATGAGATAAGCAATACAGAATGCTCTTCTTACTACTGTGGAGACATGGGGGTCAAAGGTAAGGTAGCTGTCAAACTGTGTGTCCAGATCTCTCACCACTGAGTGCATGCTTAAGATGGTTCTACTGATGTGGTAGTTAGCAGATGCACCACTCTTACCAAAAGGTATGATAATATATTTTTTGCATTGAATTGCTGTGACTTTGGTAACAATCATCTGTTTCTGTAAAACTGTCTTGTAGGACGTTGACATCATTTGAGGATTCTATAACTGCTCCCAATTTGCAGTCACCAGCAAACTTTGTCAGCCACAGACCTTTAGTTTTTGCTTGTACTTCAGAGAAATAGATTCTGAACAGTAGTGGTCCCAAGATTGAACCCTGTAGAACACCAGTGGTTATGGGTCTGCTGTTGGAGGTGGATTCACCTATTTTGACTGTAAAGGTTCTATCAGTGAGCCAGTTTGTGACCCACCTAATGATATAAGGGTTGATACCAAGCTGGCTGAGTTTGTCAATAATGCCTGAGTGGAGAATAGTGTCAAAAGCCTTGGCCAAGGCCAAGTAGGCTCTATGCACAGTTTTCCCTTCACCCAGGGCTCTGGTGACTGTCTTAAAGAATTTTACCAGGTTTAACAGGCATGCTCTCCTTTTGACAAATACAAACTGAGTAGGGTGAAGTTTTTGGTGAGTACCTTTATCTTTGTTGATAAGGTCCATGATGATTTGCTCCATGGCCTGGTAGACAGGGCTAGTCAGGCTAATAGGTCTATAGTTCCCAGGGTCAGTGGAAGCACTGCCCATGTGCAAGGGGATAATGGTGGCCATTTTCCATTCAGCTGGGATGAAGCTGATGCTTAGACTATGATTGAAAAGAGTGCCCAATGATGTTGCTAATTCTTGTGGGAGCCCATGTAGGAAGCAGCTTGGGATGTTAGCAGGCATTTACGACCTGCTCTCTAGAGATACAATGTGGGTGACAGGTGGAAGGAAGTTCATGGGTTATGTGTGGTGGGGACAGGGGAGTGACATTTTCACAGAACCTGTTAGCTACCATGTTTACTATGTCCACAGGGTCAGTGCATGTGGTATCATAACTACCAGTGTGGTGCAAATCTGGGTCTTACCTTTTAGGCTACAGATGTAACTAAAGAATCCCTTACGGTTGTCCTTAGTTGAGGATGCTAATTTGGATTTCTAGTTTGCTTTGGAGGCTTTCAAAAGAAGTCTTACTTGCTTGTCTAAGCTGAGGAGGGAGTGTTTCTAGTTTAAAGCATGCTCCCTCTTACTTTTGGACAATAATTTCTTCTTATTGTAAAGCCTGTTAATGGCAGTAGTTCACTAGGCAGGATTGCTCTTCCTTGAAGAGCTTGTTTTGGTGCTATCAGGTACAGCTGCATCAATGCAATTATACAGGTGTTTGTAAAAAGCATTGGTGTAGAACTCGGCATATTTTCCAGTTACATCTGGGTGGGGGGGTGCAGTGAAGCTATTTATACCAACCCTTAGAAGGATATAATCTGCTCTGGAGAAGTTTTTTAGTTTAGTTGCTATTTGGGGGGGTTGGTCCAATGTTATAGTTACTTTGATTGAGACTGATTTGTGGTCATATCCAACAATGGAACCCCTCACAGTGGGGGTTCTACAGCAGTCCCCCATATTCATAAGCACCAGATCCAGGATGTTGGCACGCCTACTTGGGGTGTCCACCAGCTGGTCCAGGGTATTAGTGTTAATGAGCTCGAGGAACCTTTGGGCAAGTGATTTTGAGCAAGAGTAATTTAACCAGTCAATGGATGGGTAAATAAAATCACCCAGAACCATGGTGTTCAGATGTATTTTGATGGATTCCAATAGATCCAAGTAGGCAAAGTGGATATCTTGATTCATGAAGGGGGTCATGTAGCTGGCAATGACTTGAATAGGTGTCCTACCAACAGTTAGTTGCACTTCACATGTCTCCAGGGAATCATACTGTTTAACCAATCTGGAGGTGTATTTATCTTTAATGAATATTGATACACCACCTCTTTTAGTTTTCACACCTTCCATTTGCAATTTGAGTATGTGGTAGGAGGTGTAACTCAGTATGGTTGGGGTGTTCTCCACTGCCTTGAACCAGGTCTCTGTGACTGCACAGATATCAGCATCTTCCAAGGTGAGGACTGCTTCCAATGAGTACAGTTTCATGCTGAGACTCTAGTATTTAGCAGCATAACCTTGAAGTTGATTTTTTAGATGAAATTTTTATGTCTGGAACTTTGTCCTTGTGACATTGCCTAAAAAAGCATTATGGGGGTAGCAAGGGCCTTTGCCAGTAGCCGAAATCCCAGGGGTGACAGATGAAGACCATCTCTAGCAAAGCATTGAGATCTATCGATCATGTAATCCCAGGCTGACAGAAACTGGATCCCATTAGAATGACACCAGAAACTTAGCCAATTATTTAAGTCAATGATTTTCTGTTCATATTGTGGTATCATCCTAGGCAAGGCTAACATGCTACTCAAGGTTAGGGACATACCTGCCTGTGACACATAATCAGAGATCTCAATCATGTCTCTCTTCATGTAGTCCATGGAGGTATGTCTCAAGTCATTCACACCAACATATGCTATGACCAAATCATAATGGTACTTTTTGTTAAGAGACTTGAGTGCCTGAATGATCTGATGAATCCTGGCACCAGAAAGACAGCTGACTGTGACTTTCTCCTTTTTCAGCCTTGAGAGAGGGACATCTGTGTGCATCACTATAGAGTCTGCTATGACTAAGATATTTGGAGTGGATGTGTGTTGCCTTGTGGGCTTTGATGGTGAGACATTTCTGTTTGTGTCATTATGTGAATTGTGTGTTTTGGGTGTTATGGTTGGCTTAGTATATATGTGTTTTTGAGGTCTCAGGTGTTTAGGTAGATTTTTTGTGAGTATCTCCACATATGATGGTCTATGTGTATGCTGTGTGTCATAAGTACGAGTTGTAGTATGTGGGCTGGCAACCTGCTCTGTATTGCTATTATGTGAGAGAGCTGATTCCAGATTCATAATGTAGGTGCATCTCTCACAAATGGTACCGGAATGATTTAGAAGTTGAGGGTTGTCAGAGTACATGAAGCAGTTGCTATACTGTCTCAGTAGCCACATGTCAATCAGGCTGGTAGGAGAAAAGAAGGGAAACTGACAGTTCATGGTCCTAGGAATAATCTTGGTCTGGCTTTTGCATCTCTAACCAAGAGGTACCCCCTCTGCACAGCAGTGCATGATGGTGCGCTACTCACAAACAAGAGCAAAGCAGCTAACACAAAGAAACCAATGAAAAAGCTCAAACTGAGCCCTGAACCAATGAAATAGCTCAAACTGAGACCTGAACCAGTAACCTCCAATTAGATAGGCCTACTGTACACTCCTGCTATGAGGGTATGGGTGGGGGTTCTCCAAAAGAAGATGTCTTGATTTTTAGTGCTCAGTCCTCAAAACAGAACTGTATTCTGCCACTCTGAATCCAATCTGTAGCACAGTCAACAGATGTGCAACAGGACAACAGAATTAAAGCAGAATATTTTGTTTCTTAAATAGCCAACAGAGTAAAGAGCAGCATGATGGTTTCTTAAATTAAACATAGCAACAGAATAGGACAGCAGTACAGCCAACCCGCATAAATGCAATCCTTACGTATAATACAAGAACAAAGCAGCACCAATGAAAAGCAATGACGACCACTTCCAGCTTTCAGTTTTGCTTAAATCGTAATCACAACTGTTGTTCCAAACTAAGCATGCTGAGGACACTTTAAGGGATCTTCTAAAAGATAAAGTGATAGTTATTAAATTGAATGAAAATTACCTCTGTATTTTTGGTCTCTTAAGTATTCATTCTCACTCGATACTGGTACTGTAATAACAATATTATGTGCTTTATTTTAATTATTTGTACTCTTTTTTTCTATCTTCCAATTCTTGTGCATTTCTTTGTCTGTTTGCATCATCATCAAACCTAGTGGTTAAGTCTGTTACAATTCTCCTTTCAATACTCTAATTACTTTCTTCATTATTAGTGTCATCCTTATTTATGGTTGTTTTAATATGATTTACCTTTATAAAAATCTTTCTTGACATGCTCTGTCCAGCACTCTGCTGCTTTCTTGACTACAATCTCCCTTTATCACTTCAATTTCCTTAACTTCTTTTCTTTTCTCTTTCTGCCTTGCTATAATATTTTTAGAAGTCATTCAGTTTTATACAAATGCTGTTATTTTAGCTTATCGATAACTAATGATACAGTCAGCTGATTTGTCATGATATTAAGTTCATGCACACTAGATATATGTCGTCATCAGTTATGAAATTAAGCCTCCTTTATGCATTAGACCTGAAAATGTACTTTAGTTTCCTGCATTTTACCAATATTTTTTTCAAAAATACTTCTTAAAATGACTATTAAATCTGAATACACCTCAATTTGGACATTAGCATATCACAAACATATGAAACAAATTATTATTTAAATTAAGATGAACTTGCTGTGTTAATATCTCAACAGTTAGATTTATAAGACAAAAACATGTATAAATTATATATCCATTCTGCTCCAAGCACAGATCCTACATGTTACATAGTATAAACCTTAATTGTATTCAGACTCAACTATTCTTAACTTGAGCATTAAGAATTTCAAAAATAACCCTGTGTGGAATCAAATCAGAAGAAATATAATACTTTGTAAACAATATTATTTTCTAAGAAATGACCTGTACATTCAACATCTGGTAGTTTGGAAATTTAATGTTCTGACCTTTTTTTACTTTTACAGGCAGTCCTTCTTAACCTGAATTTTATTCTCTCCGTTTACAGTCTCGCCTCGAACGCCTGGAGCTGAATCACAACCTCAGTCTTAACTGATGAGATTTTCTCTCTCTAGTTCAATGATCTTAAAAGGAGAGTTTCCACTTACATTGATTTTAGCAAGACATCCATTGAGGTGAAACGGGGTTGAAAATAATTCAGTCCTTCAGCTGATATGATGCCAGAATTGTTAAGACACCAAAGCAACTATTTACTAATGGCGATCAATATGTAAACCAAGAACCAAGACCACACTTGAAAGTATGTCATGAGGTGAAAAAAAAACTTCAAACACAAACAGACATCTCAGAGGCACAGCAAAGGTTGGTCCAGAAAATAGCTTTAATCCATAAAAGGTTGCTTTAATCCATAAACAATTAAGCACTTTCATCCCTAAACAGGAACTTCTTCAGAATTTAAATGGATCACTCATCTGAGTCATAAATTTAAAAAACACAATATAAAGTCACATGATACATTTCAACCAGTCATGCACCACAGTCAGCTCCTACTACAAGAAATGTAATTCATCTAAAATTGCTACAAGTCTTCACCTTTATCTAAATAGACCAATATTAGAAAATGTGTTAAATGTAAACAAACATAATTTTAAAATGCACCACAACGTGATCATCTCAATTAACCCAGACAATTTACATTGTATTCAGCACAATTTTCAAATATAATTACCTCTTTTACAAAGACCACTTCCCCCTCCTTTTTCACATCCCTTTCCACAACATAAAAATAGAAAATGATGCAGGGGAAATGTCAACACATTCTTAAATACAGCAATTGTATTTTTGCATTTATCAATGTCCCATAAGTATTCATAAATGCATTCTTTTATTTTTCTTTCAGTTTCCCTAAATAGAAAGAGGGGCATTGCTGACATTTAGCTCAGTACTCACAGCTCTGGAATTACATTTAAAGTGACCCACCAAGGTCACCTTTCACTCCTTTACACAAATCCTCTCATTCACACTCATAAAGGGACAATGAGAACAAGAACAACTCTTAAAGGTACTTCTTCTTCCTGAGTTAGTTCAAGTCAACTTGCCCTGCTCCAACAAATCTTTAAAACACCTTCCTCTCCTAAAAAAACATAGAATGTTTTGGTTCCATCTTTTCAAACAAATCATTATTAATGTAAAGCATGTAAACCAACCCCCATTTTTTCCAATATATGCATAATAAAAAAACTGTCAAGAGAAAAGGTCATTATCTTAGCTCTTATAAAATTGTTACCAATAACCTCCATCATCCAGGGCATAATTAACTATGCCCTGTCCACTAATTAGGAGTACAAGTATTCCATTTTTTTCTAACAACTTCCTACATAAGGGGATTTGCAAACCAAAGGGGATACCCTCATTGGTAAACATATTTATCAACTGATCATATTCATTCAAAAAAGAATCCCATCCAGACAACATTCTAGCCAATCTAACAAACCATGGCTTTTTTTATGTTTAGGATGGCAGCTCATATAATGAAGCATAGAGATAGAATATATGGTTTTTCCATAAATATTCAAAACTAGTTATTTATTGTCAAAACCCTTTTTAATTAATGCATCCAAATAGTTAGTAGAGGTGTTTTTGACTGCTTTTGTAAATCTCAAAAAAACTAGTAGTGATGTTAGTTTATTCAAAAAACAAATAACTTTTTAATCAAGTATCCTTCCAAATAATAAAAATATCATCCAAAAATCTAACATACAATACCCAAGATGTAATAAACAGATACTAAACACAAACCTTTTCTCCCATTGTGCCATAACAATATTAGCAAAAATGGATATACAAATCGCTCCCATTGCTATACCTGTCTTCTAATGAAAAAAAATGATTTTCAAAAAACAAAAAATTGTATGATAGCACAATATCCATAAGGCCTGTCAAGGTTTTTGCCTCGGTGACATCCAATCCCATAGTATCAATTAAAAATTCATAAAACTACTACAACCCTAATTTATATGGTATCATTATGTATAAATCTTTCACATCAATAATACAAAAAGTCAAAAAATCGCTATAATATACCTTTTCACACTTACATCAAAAATCGCAATAGTCCCTATGCAAGTGTGTAAGTAAATTAACACCCTCTTTCAATTTAAAATCTAAATGTTTGGCAATGGGGTATGTTTGCGAACAAGCTGCATCCACTATTGGTCATAACAGAGGGTTAGTCAAATATTTATGTCTCTTAGGGATACAGAAAACAAAAGGTAGTATGGGGATCCTAACAATCAATAAACAGTGTACCTGCTCTGTAATCTGCCCCTACATTGTCATATGAAAAAACAAACTATCTATTTTATTATATCTTAAAAATATATTTTGAGAAACCTCTTCATAAGCATCATCATATAACAACTCCAACATCTTGTTATTGTAATGAGATCTTGTCTTCAAATACACATTCTCAGATAAGGATATAGATACTGATTTGAGGAAAGATACAGGACAGGTATAAGCTAAAGTATTTCCTTTGTTTTTACAATGAAAGTCTCTCAGGCATGTCCATGATAGCATACAACCCTCATCGCAGTAATTTGACAAAATACAGCTCTATAAATGCTTTGGTGTGCCAAACAAAGTTATTATATACCTCAAACCTCACTAGATGTATTCAGCCTTCTGTCCATTGTAGCTAAACATTTCTGACTGCTTAGTGAATCAGAAAGTCTCTATCTTTTATTGAAGTCCAAGTTATTTATCTCCCCAGAAATCTCCTTTCTTCTACTTAGTTCAAACTTAGCACATTTTCCCAACATTTTAGAATGTATTGCTCACTAATTCTGAGGATGGCAAGGTAGGTTTTATCTATTTGTATCTTCAGCTTTCTTTGTGGTTGCATACTCACAGTGCTCATTTACAAAGTCTGTTTTCTACCTATCTGGGAAGGTTTGGTGGAAACAATAACTTGTTGCACAATTTGGGAAGAAGTTTTGCCCTTGCCTCTTCCTCTTGGTCTTTTTAGCTGCCACATCCAGCTGGAGAGCAGTATCTTTAATTTCAGTAACCTCCTTCCATTTGAAGAGTGGTCCATCTCCTGCAGGATCATATTTTGAGGGGCACTTGCCAAAGTATCTAATTCTACTCCTCTGTAACCTCAGGTAGGGGCAGATTCAGTCCCCACTGAAATGTTGGCACTGGAAATGCCAAGTGCTGACAAGCCAAAAAAAAGTCAGAAAACACAGGAGAAAAGTGAATCTCAAAAATTGCTCTTCTCCTTCAAACTTCTTTTTTTTCAGGGGTGGGGGCAACAAGTCTGCCTGCACCCCCCATTATTGGAAGCAACCTCCCCATACCCCCAAACTTATATATACCAACTCTGAGATTGCTGTACCTCAGAGAAAAGGGAATGTTTTGATGAATGGAACACCAAACCTACTATATGTAATTCCAATATTTTGGCCATTCATTCTCCATATTTCAGGACTAGTGAGTCCTGATATTTTAAATAGTTACTGCAGGTTTTGTTGCAGCCTGTATTTCAGGGCAAAGTATTGATTGAACTCCAGAATGGAAACCTTTTATGTTGCTCCCCTTTCTATTACAATAAGCATGGCTGGATAGGCAATTCAGGAAACATAGGCCATTATCTACAGTCACTGCCTTACTTCATTGAATGCCATTTGTCACTTTCAATTCTAACACCATGAAGTATCATCATCATAAACTCCCTTTTTCCTATTTTCAACATGGGTTTGGAGTGCTGTGTTAAATGCCACCATCTCTTGATTCAATGGCAAATTCCTACCTTCTTCAACATTCATTCCTTCTGTCACAGATCTTTCACATGACCCATCCACCTCTTTACTGGACATCCTCACTTCCTCTTACCTTCATGCTGTCTGCTCCAAATCTTCTTCACCAGACTGTCTTTTGCATTTCTGCACATGTGCTCAAACTACCGTATTCTTTTCTCATTGATCTTTTCTGCTTTTCTCATTGATCTTTTCTGCAATTGATGCTACTTTGACTTCTGGTCTCATGTCCTCATTTTCTTGTCTGTCTCACAGTGTGCATCCTACCACCCATCTCAGGCACTTCATTTGCATCACTTTTAGCTTCCTCATCTGCTGTGCCTTTCCAGATTTCTGTACCGTACAGTAGTACTGGTCACACTACTGTTTTGTAGACCTTACTTTTCAGCTTCTTTGTAATTCTTTGGTTATACAATACACCTGACACTCTATGCCAGTTGGTGCAGCCCCTCTAAGTCTAGCTTTTCCCTCTTCATTTAGACTTCTCTTTTCTTCAACCACCCCTTCCAATAACTTGAAGTTGCTAACATGTTCTACTAGCTTCCCTTCTATCTCAATTATCAGCTTCTTTTGGTTTCCCCAATTTGCTGCCATTACCACTGTCTTATCTATACTCAGTTTCATTCCATGTGCCTTCAGTTTTGCATTCCATTCTACTATACATCAATGAAGTTCTTGCTCAGAGTCTGCCTGTAATGCTACATCATCTGCATGCAGCAATTTTGTTGATCTGTCCCCTCCAGCCTGTTTGCTTATGTAATCCATCACCAGTATGAACAACAGTGGATTCAAAGCTGAACCCTGGTACACACCCACTCCCACTGTGAGACCAAACACTGTTCTTAGTTAGATTCATAGATTCATAGATTACTACTAGGCTAACTACCCTTGCTGAAAATTTATGGCTTAGCCAATTACCCCATGTGAGAATCAAACCCTGCACCTTGTGTCTGTAAGGTAAACACCTTAACCATTATGCCAAATCCCACCCCCCTTGAATCATTGGGTCCTTGTGCATAGCCTGGACTAATTCTTCCAGTGTTTCTAGGGCTTTGAACCACCACAGGACTGCCCAAATCAGCTTTCTTGGGACCTTTCACCAAATCTAGGAATGCCCAATTAAACTCTTTCCTCATCTCTAGCCTCTTCTCAGCTGTCTGTCTCACTGCAAACATTTATCAACCACTCTCTCTAAAATTTTCATTCATGTAATAGGAATTCGATGCCTCTGTGCTGCCCACAGTTAATGATGTCCCTTTTGTCCTTGTGCACTGGCATGAGTATGCTTATTCTCCAGTCATCTGGGACACAACTTTCTCTCCACACTGCTACGAGTACCCTCTGGAGCTATTTCACTCTTCTCTCACCCAGCATCTTTATCATATCTGCTGTGACCTTATCTGAGTCTGCTGCTTTTCCTAATTTCATTTTCCTTAGGGCTGTTCATGCTTCTTCTACGGTGGGCTCCTCATCTTCTTTCATCATAGACTGTGTCTGGAACAGTACAGCTTCTGTGGGGTTTTCTTTATTCAGAAGCTGATGGATGTACTCCTAACATTTACCATTGATATGTTATGTACTGATGAGCAGGTTGTTGCTGGCAGCCCTTATGGAGTGTGTTTAGCTAGTTTCTTTATCTTACTGTCTTTGCCTTGCAACCTAGTACAATTTATTTGTGACACCTAGTGAGTTAATTTCCAGAAGCTGGTAGCTGTCTCAGCAGGTGACACAAATAAACTATAAGCCAACTAACACCATGAAGAAGGCAAACATTTTTAGAAGCCAGTCTTTGGTTGCATATGAATGTAACTAGCAGATAACATGTCTGGGTCTCTGCACTTTTACTGCTTTCCACATCACTCCATGAAAATTTTCTACCTCCTAGTCTATGTCAGTAAGAGCAGAGAAAGCAGGTAGAAATTTATTATGAAAGCATGACAATATATCTTAGTTCTTTACTATCTCTGATACCCATTGCAGCTTTATGTTTCCTTGAAACTGCGGTGTTTTAGACATCTATTTTAGTTGTACCTTGATCTCTCACTGTAGCTGATCTATCTGTAATTGTTTATCCAATGCTTTATCGTTCTACTCTATTAGGTTATACCACACCTTGCAAATCTTACTGCAAAGCAGAAATATGCTTTTGCTGGTTGTTAATCCATGTTGCAGTCCACAAGTCTTTAGTTAAACAGATTTTAGCATATTTAACATTTTTACCATAATTTCCTTCTCTGTAAGCTCATCTGTTGCCTCTGGAGTTGTCTATTTGATAATGATAATCCCTTTCTCCATCTGCTGGAGTGTTTACTTGCCTTGGAGTTTGCTGTATAACTTTATTTCTCTCTGAGGCACTCATGTCAAAGGAAACTACTCCTCCATGTTGTGCTGCTAGCCACTCACCACCCACCTTCCATCAATTGATACAATTTATAGCAATAACTGAATGTTTACAAGAAAATATTGAAAGGTTTGAAGATATTGTTTCTGATAATCCTTTAGCAGATATGATTAATAAACAGGTTACATTATCTTTCATGGATAAAAAGCAATAGGTCCATATTTATTGCTAAATAAATTTTATAAATCTTTTGTAAATGACTTGCTATCTTATTTGTTGTTGTTGTCTTTTGGCTTTTCCTGGTTAGGGGTTGCCACAGCAGAACTCCGGTCCGCTAAAGATTGGCAGTAGATTTTGACGAATGCCGAGGTGCCAGCTTGACGTTCAACCTTCAACGAAGGCACGCCCTTTTACGCATGTCTTTCGAATGCCCACCCAACCGTGGGGAGGACATGCAGACTCCAACACAGAAGGCACTCCCTGCACTCCAGCCGAGAATCAAATGGAAGGACCTCTTGCTGTGAGGCAACAGCACTACCGCTGCACCACCGCGGATTCTTGAGTTATTGATCATTTGAGTAATTGTCCCAAAGAAGTCAATCCTTGCTTTTCTTTAGCTGGAGTTATTCTGATACCTAAATCAGACAATGATCCTAGAGATATTGCAAACTGTATACATATTTCTTTTTAAAATATGATCTTTAAAAAAAATATCAGCTTTTTTAAATCACACACTGTTAAGACAAATATTGAGATTAATTTAGTTTTTTTGAGTTTGGCTTTATACCCAGTAGATCATTATCAACTACATTTTGTTATTACATTTATTTTAAATTTATAATAAAAATAATAAAACATTAATTAATATAATTTTTTATTCATTAGATGTCCATACATCAGTTGATTTGGTTGGGGAATATTATACTGTGTTACCAAATAGTATTACTCATTAAAAAAAACTTATTTCAATCTATATAAGTTATTTTGCTATTTATGCATTGGCTCTCACAAAAAAGCAAACCTCCAGAGTTACAAAATGTATCTGCTATGAGACTCTTAACAACAGAATCTGTTGTTTTAGCTCTGAGTCACTTAAAAGAGGATGAAGCAGAAAAAAGGTCTTACTGTTTTTACAAATAATAAAAAATAATCCTAGGGATTCAATAAACTCCATGAGCAGCAGCCCTATGACATATTCATACTGTTCACCACAGTGAAACAGGTAAGTGCGGTTTCATGGCCAGCAACAGTGTTGCCAGCCAGGAAACAGTGTGAAGCAAAATGGACTACAGGAGATGTCTAAACCGGTGCACCTAAGGGCGACCTAGGTGTGTGAGTTTTCACAAAATGCTAAAATGATTACCAGGGTTATTAATCAGGAATTTTAGATAATTCCAACACATTACATGAACCTGTATACAGTCAGAGCACTGTGGAACCCTCTGTCAGACATACTGAACAAAAGTCATGCTACATAGACTGCATTATAAATAAACAGGTAGAAGAAGTGCTGTGCCTTGAATAGGGACACACAGATGAATTGTAGTAATGAACACAGGGGAAAGGACAGGTGAAACAACCTAATGTACAGTGGATGAGGACATGTCAATGAAGGCAGTTGTAGTATGAACACTAATCACATTTCAACGTAGTACAGTATGAACTGCGCAGTGAATGTATACGTAGAATGTACTGACAGCCAAGATGATGCACAATATAAACAATACATTGATGTACCTTCTGGTGTCAATCCAGGGAGATCCACCATCTCTCAGTCTGAAATAAGATAGCTGACAGGTGACCCTGCTTTGCCAGAAATGGTCTGCACCTCTGTCCTGTAGGCTGCTACACTGGCAAAGGTGCTTTCCTCAGCCATAGTGGCTTTTTTAAGCAATGGCACAACTAATATAATTCCAACATAATAAAATCCACTGGAGGCAAAGTCAAGGTTCTATTGTTTAATGCTAGAGTCTACACATGAAGCTGCACTGAAGGGAATTGCTAAGCAGCTAGATGACAGATTTGGCAGAACATTCACACCCCTGGACCCACAGACCATACCCCAAACCATATCTTACAACAGTCCTCTGCCAATTATCTGTAGAGATTAGGTTGCATCTGTGGTGTCCAAGGCTAAAAATATGGTTTCACTTTTACTAGATAATGTCCCAGGTTGCTTATTGAGCAATCTATTTACAACACCACCCTAAGCTCTAAACCATTGTTGGGAGATTTGGAAACACAGGTAGATAGCAATCTGAACATAGACTAACAAGTTTACACAGTGATAAGGAAAGACTCCTGTGTTGTGCACTTCACAAGTAAGGGCACTGTATCCAGGTCTGTAGATGTTAGAATACCAATGTACTCGACCCTCCGCAGAATATTATGAGAGTACAATGTTCCCTTTTGGATGTACCTCACTATACACCTGCAGCAGCTGAAGAGACCAATGGGGTTTTTCAACAAGAAAATACATGACCACCAAAACAATCCAAGACATGTGTGAATAGACTGAAAGTCCATTCACTGTATTCTGTATCAAAGTGGATTCTGAGAGATGATTTGTGCCTGGCCTGCAGGGCAGTCTCTGACCCTGCACTGATGGAAATGCTGCACATCCATACATTTAATGGCAATGTAAACATCCAAATTACATGAACCAGAGCTCCTCAATGACCCTATTCAAGTGCAACCTAAAAACATGGATGGGAAATCACAAATTCACTCTGGGTGTGGCACAAATATCCATCATGGACATGAGTAATCAGTGTTGACCATACACTTACTCTGTGAAATACATCTATCTAATAAGGGCAATTGTTGCATTTGTGTTTAACATGTCTAGGTATGTATGGGCTGTAGTACTGATAACCTAGCAACTTCCTATTAAACTATGAATGTATGTCAACAGTTCTCAATGGAAAGATTACTACAGTTGTTATAGATGGAGCATGTAATGTAATGGCTGCAATGGCCATTGATACATTGGGTCACATCACTGATTGTAATACCCTCTTATAGCCATACTGTACATCCACACTTCAATATAGCGTATGACAATGACAAGAACACTGAAATGCCAAGTGATCATAGGGTCAGAGGACACTATTAGTCTGATGGCCAATGTCACATGAAATCCAAGACCTTATTATAAAATGAAAGTAACAGTGCCTATATGTATATCATGGAAAAGAGTAAGACTGTTGTGCATATCTGTATATGTGTTGTATTGCATTATATTTTGTCACTGTCCATATGTGACATGCATCACACCATGACAGATTTAACAATCTCATATGCAGTGGTGTGGGGAAGTCTTGCATAGGCTTACTGAAGGACTCTGCTTCATGATGTGTGTATGCATATTTTACATGAGGACATGCATCAGTCCTCTGCAAAAAGGATGTCATATAGCCAGAGGACAAAGGAGGATGTGTGAGGCTATGTGAGAGGTACCCCAAGTGGTAGTGAAATGAAGAGCTGTTGCAAAGATCACACAATGACCATAATGTACCAAGAACCAAAAGATAGCAGTACACTGAGCCTGATATGAACATTACTACTGTGTAGGCATAAAATATGAATGCCACGCAATGTTACAGTAGCAACACCACCTACGTCTGACTGTAACACTATCACTTTGCAGTATACAGAGTATGATAGCATCATTGTATGCTGAGGACCACATGTGAGCACTACAGGGCATGGGTGTGGAGTCACATCCCTGTGTAAAATTGTCTCATAAGTGATAGTTCTATGCATAGACACGCAAGTAGCTTGCTGTCACAATAGAACACCTATATACTTAAGTGCATTTCAAACAGTAGTTAATGTTACTGCCACAGGACAGTTTGCCTTGAATACTGTCAGAGTGCATGTTACACAGGATGACATATAGTTATTTGTATGCTACAGCATGATGTTTCAAGAACTGTCAAAAAAAGCTATGGGCTCACAAAATCGTTTTAATACTCCCATTTCCCCCATGATGCCTTGTGCCTATGAAATGGCACTGAGAACTTGGTGTTTTCTCTTTCTCCACATCTTGGCCCACCCCACAGACTCTTGGTGGTGTATGAAGCTGAATTTACAATAGTTAGTGTAATGGCTTCTTTGCTTTTGAACCATTAAAGTTCATACATCTGTTTTACCTGTATTTAACCTGCTCAACTGTATTACACTCCAACATGGAATTTATGCTCATTCTGTGCCAATTCCTGAATGAAACCGATCATTAATTAATATCTCTACAAATAATACTGTCTTGCAAAGTTACTTGGGCTGACTTTTGTGCATTTTATGGGTTAGCTTCTAAGCATGCCTTTTCAGGCACTGATGGTATTGTTCAATGAATACATTAGCTGTTCTGCCTGTCCTATATTATTTAGATTGGAGCGTTTTTGTATTCCCGAGTCTTGTTGGTGTTCTAGTCCACTGTTGAACTTTCTGCTTGATAGAAACAGAACTCTGAATGTGCAACCATTGCTCCTATGTTATTACCTACATGAATAATTGTTTATGTTTATTATTATACACAAAGTTTGTGCTTGTTACTGTCCATCTGTTTTATGCTGCATTTTTAGTGTGTGATAGTTTACACTATCTGTGAAGCTGACAATGCCCAGGTTTTAACCCAGCCACTGTGCAATTTCTAGCTATCTGTTCAATAGAAATTAACTTAAGTGATTTTGCAAGCACATGTGACTGTTAGTTGTACCCATTTACAGGCAATCATTTGTAAAGGCAGAACTGTTGAATTACTTAGTCAATGTACCTAACAGCTAACTTTATTGCTTGCTGAAATAGTTATAATTGCCTACATCTAGTCTAACTGTACATAGCTTCACCTGCTTCCTTCACACAGTTGATTTTGTCTCATAAATTTCCTCTCTGATTGCCACACTCTCTTCTCCCTCATCACTTAACTGCCATCTATCCAGAAACTTTGAGTAACCTCTTATCTTTCTCTTTTCATCAGGAATCACTCCCATCCTTATCTTATCCTTATGTGAGCCAAATAATTAAGAAACAGTGAAGCACCACTAAAAGGGAAATTGTTACAAGCAGTCTAAAGAGTCCATTATTCTTTCACAACCAAGAACTCAAGCTGGGTTCCAGGACTCTTAACAACCAATACATTGTATGTATTAATGTACCTGTACACTTATTATTCTATTCAACTAGCTTCTATCTTGGGGTTTGCCTACAGCTCCCCATGCATCACCACTGGTCCTGTCTTATCTCCCTTTCCCATTTGCTTTTTATTTTTTTTTATTCTGGCTTCTCTGTCCATTCTTGCCTTCTTGGTCACATACCTGTACTTTTGGAACATAGAGGAAACTCTTCTACTGAGCCACTCATATCCACAGTTCTGTAATCTCACCCTATTGCTTTTGTCTCTGTACTCCCATGCTTTCTCTCTACTCTATTCCCCCACTTAGCCAACTCCTTTATTAAAAACAATCCTGTCTTTCTATCCCTCACAAAAGCATTTGCCTTTCTTATAGTACTATTAAAATTTTGTTAACATTCTCCTGTAACACTACCCTCCACTTTACTTACCTTTCTCACTGATTGTTTTTCTACACTGTTTTCTGCTTGACCTGGGCCAACCTGCTTCATTCACCCTCACTTTGCTTGGGCTCTGTCTGCTCCCCTACACTACCCCCATTCCCACCCATCCCCTGTCAATTACATTTATTCCTATCTAAGCTCCACCCATCACCTTACTTCCATCAGTCAGACACACATATATCATACTGACCCACACCTACAACACAGCACTAATTTACACTTACCTACATACTAATTGCCTACTTCATCCTAAACTACCACTGCCTATAACATCTAAAACTTCAAATTCTACTTAAGCCTGCCTCTAACTTTCACATCTTTAAATTTCTGCCTAAACTACCTTAATACCTCCATCTTCCACTATTGTGCTATGTCACTAATTTCTAATATTTTAATTCTCTTCCTATCTCTATCCTTCTTCTTCCTACTACAACTAACTTTACTACAGAATACCTGTATAATCTACAGTCCTACAACCAATATTGCCCATAAAACTCAATCACTAACCAGATACTGTAACATATCCTTGACCCTATATGCCACAGAATTAATACTATGATCTAAATTTAACCCCCCCCCCCATCACTACAAGAACAACTCAACTTTAGCTCAACATTATCCACTAAAATCAAAAAGAAGACAGGAACTAAATTCTTTCCCACCCTCAAACTCTAATCTATCCCAATGTGGAGACATACACCCCAACCCAGGCCCAAACATACCTCCTCCAATGCCCCCCAACTCCTATATATCACTAAACTTTACTACCATTAACCTCCAAAGTATCAGGAACAAAACACCAGAATTCCAGTCCTGGATAATTCACAACAAACCCAACAAATTGGTTTTCTTATATATATTACAGTCATTTTTTAAAATGTTGTCTGAAGAAGTGCATCTATCTGTTAATGCACGAAAGCGCTAACAGAACAGAATAAATTTCATCTATTTTTAGTAGAGACTAGCGTGATTTGTTTATAGTATCACTATTTTTCATTTAAACCCAACATAATAGCAGCCACTGAGTCATGGCTGAAGCCCAATATTAAATATTCAGAATTCCTACCCCAGGTTTTGCCTGTCTAAGATCAGACTGATCCTGTAAAAAAGGTAAAGGAGTCTGTCAATATATCCTAACACTTTCTCAATTATATCATACACCAAGCCTATCCCACAATTCTCCTCAGCTGAATTAATAGTCTCTTTCCATAAAATAAACAATTGCAAAAGCATTGGTATTATTGTAATATACATTCCTCCTGGCAATAATATTCCTATATTAGAGGAAATACTGTCATGGGTATCAAACAATATAAAAAATGAAATGATAATCCTAGGAGATGTCGATATCAATTGGCTAGACATCTCCCACCAAAATACCACCTCCGATATCAACCTATATACCTTCACCCAACTAATTAATGACATAACTAGACCAAATAAAGGCAATAACAGTGGTACTATCCTGGATCAGATATTGGTCTCTTACACAAATAAGAGTGCATCCACAGGAACTCTCCCCAATTCCAAAAGTGATTACCAACCCACCTTCATAGTTCTAAAAAACATCTCTTTACTCAGCAGACATTACTACAAAGTAAACAGAGACCTATCCCTTTTCTGCCCCACCACATTTAATCACACCCTACAATGTATTAATTGAAATTCATTGAAGTTCCTCCCCCTAAATGAAGCCGTTGAGGCCTTTAACTCTACACTTCTTAAGTCCTAGACAGCCAAGCTTCATTCATTCTAAGAAGGGTAAAAACTAATCACACCACCTAGCTCACAAAACCCACTAAACAGCTAATGGCTACAAGGGATAAGGCATGAAAACACTGGCAAAAAACAAACTCACCTCCAACTTGACAAAATACAAACAACTCCATAATCAAGTAAAGCAACTAGTCAGAAATGACAAAAAAAGATCATAGGATCATAGGAAGTTATTAGGCTATTGGCCCTGAGGCCTTTACAAGCCTAGTCAAGAATTTAGCCCATGTTCCAACAAGTCAGCACCCTATGCCACTGTCCAGCAGGGACACAGGTGGAATCTCAGTGGTGTATTTTCTGTTCCCCATCCAGTTATCCAGGTTGCACTTAAAAAGGGTTAATGAGGTACTCTGCTTTACATGGTGAGTGAGTCTATTCCACAAAAGGGGGAGTCCCTGGGACACAAATCTGTCCCACCAACAAGTCCTATTAATGTCACAGACCAGGTTGAGGTCTTGTGTGGTGGGTTACTCGAGTGGAGCTTGACTTGCGGCTATGCAGCAGTCTCATCAGGGAAGATTGCTTTTTATGCCAGACAGAGGTCACCTCTGAGGAGTCCTGTAGGAGGCTGAGTAGAGGGACAAGGCTTTTAGCCTATCTGTGCAGGGTAGATTTTTGAGGCCCTGGATTCTCAGGGTGAGGAATCTCTGTGGCCTCTCCAGCTGCTGCATGTGCTTTGTGAGATACATGCTGAAAGGGGCATTGTACTCAATAATGGGTCTTATAACAAAAGAATACAGGGAATTTATGACCACCTTGTCCCTGGATGAGATACCCCTACTAATGAGATGGGCCATGTAAAAAGCTTTCCATACAATGGAGGCAATATGGTGGTCAAAAGTCAGTTTGCTATCAACCTGGGTACCCAAGTCCCTCATGACTGATAGTGTACTTAGTACCTTATTATTTATATGATAATTTGTGGGTACATCACTCTCCCCAAAAGAGATAACGATGCATTTTTTGGCATTCAGTTTGAAGCCATGTTTCTGGCACCAGTCATTTGTTTGGGTGGGAACCCTCTTGGAGGATGTCCACATCACTAGGGGAATTGATGACAGCACCCAGCTTGCATTCATCTGCAAACTTGATCAGCCATAGCCCACTAGATTTGTCCTGCACCTCCAAAAAGTATATAGGTTCATAGGTTCAGAGGTGTGTATTAGGCTAATGGCCCTGGAGCCTTTACAAGCCTAGCCCATAGGATTCCCCTGACATTGTGCCACCCGACCTTAGTTCCCAGTGCCTCTGTTGAGTAGAGCCAGTGGAGTGATCCCTGGGGTGAATTTTGTATTTCCCATCCACTCATCAAGATTTCTCTTGAAGACGGACATTGAGGTGCTCTGTTTGACATGTATGTGAAGTCTATTCCATAGCATGGCAGTCTCTGGGTAATGAACCTGTCCCTCCAGCATGTTCTGTTGATTGTGGTAATGAGGTTGAGATCTCTGTAGCATGTGGTACGGAGGGACCGGGATTTCTTCAGATATAGCATTTCTAACAGGGCTGGGTCAGACATGGCTTTGTAAGTCAAACAGAGATCGCCTCTAAGTAAGCGATATGAGACAGAGAGTGTATCCCAAGCAGCAGAGGCCTCAAGACTGATCCCTGGTGTACACCACTTGTAACAGGTCTACTACTTGAGGTGGCTTCCCCTATTTTGACTAGGTGGGTTCTATCAGTAAGCCAGTTTGCTACCCATCTGGTAACATATGGATTGATGCCTAGTTGAGAGAGTTTACCTATTATACCTGACTGGAGAATAGTATCAAAGGCTTTGGCCAGATCAAGGTAGGCAGTGTACACTGTCTTCCCATCATCTATGACCTTGGTGACTGTCTCAATGAAGTTGACCAAATTTGACAGGCATTACCTCCCCTTGACAAAATCAAACTGTGTGGGATCAAGTGTCTAGAGGTTTCCAATGTCCTTGTTAATGAGGTCCATAATAATCCGCTTGACAGCCTTGCAGATCAGGCTAGTTAGGCTGCTGGGTCTATAATTTCCTGGATCGGTGGATACTCCACCTTTGTGCAAAGGGATGACAGTAGCTGTCCTTCACTCAGCTGGGTTGAAGCTGGTACGCAGGCTTTGATTGAATAGGATGCCTAACGGTGCTGCAAGTTCCTGCCTGAGTTCATGTAGGATGCAGCCTGGGATGATATTGAGTCCCATGGAGGCTGAATTTTATACCTTAGAGAAGGCAGTGATGACTTGCTCCCTAGAGATAAGGGGAAGGGGCAGGTACTGGGGATGTCCTATTTTACTGATGCAGGGACAGAGGAGTGACATTTTCACTGAATATGTCTACCAGCAGGTTGGCTGTATCTACAACATTTGTATATGTGGTGTCCTTGACCACTAGTTCTGAGCAGATCTGGGTGCTTCCCTTGAGAGTGAGGACATATGTGAAGAAGGCCTTATGATTGTCTTTAGTAGATGTAGCCAGTTTGGACTCAAAGTTTACTTAGGAGGTTTTAACTAGAGCTCTTATTTGCTTGTTCAGGGTAAGGAGACGTTGTTTCTAATTAGCATTGTCTCCTTCTTGGTCCTGAACAGCAATTTTTTTCATTTAATTATAGAGTTTACTTATTGTAGATGTCCACCAGACAGGTTTGCTGCTCCTTGAGGAAGAGGATTTCATCCTGTCTGGTATTCCTGATTCCATGCAGCTATATAAATGCTTATATAGTACTTTGGTGCAGGTTTGAACATATGTGCCAGTTCCTATGGTGGGGGAGAGGGCTGTGAAGATGTTTATACCTTCCCTCAGGAGGTTGTAATCAGCTTTGGAGAAGTTTTTTTGTTTGACCCTAGCTAGCGAGGAATTGGGGGAAATGGTGACTTTCAATGTGACTGTTTTGTGGTTGGATCTTACTAGGGATGATGACACTGTAGCAATGCTGCAGTGGTTACTCATGTTGGTTAATACCAAGTCCAAAATATTTTCACTTCTTGTGGGGGTGTCAACCAACTGGCCCAAGGCATTTGCATTGATGAAATCAAGAATTCTCTGGGCAATTTGTGTTTTGGCATGAGTATTTGTTCCAATCTATGGTTGGATAGTTAAAGTTGTCCAAGATCAGGGTAAAGGGTTGAATCTTGATAGATTCGAAGAGGTCCAGATAGGTGGATTGGGCATCTTGAGTTAATGTTGAAGGCCTGTAGTTAGGTATGATTTGAATAGGGGTCTTGTCAGTTTTTAACTACACCTGGAGTGTTTCCTGTGCATCATATTATTTGACCAGCCTAGAGGTGTGTATGTCTTTTATATATATTGCAACTTTACCTCTTTTAATTTTGCTGCCCATGACTTGGGGTCTGAATGAATGATAGGATGAGTAACCTGGTATGGCTGGGGTGCTCTCCGTAGCTTTGAACCAGGTTTCTGTCACTGCAGAAATGTCAGCTTCTTCCAGGGTTAGGAATGCTTGCAATGAGTGCAGTTTCATGTTTAGACTCCTAGCATGTAGCAGCATGACCTTTAATTTACATTTTGAAGAAATTTTCATATTAGTAGTTTTGACCTCATGGCATTGCCTAAAAAAGGCATTATGAGGGAGTCAAGAACCTTTGCCAGGAGTCTGAAGCCCAAGGGAGACAGATGCAGGCCATTTCTGGCAAAAGATCATGATTTGTCAGTCATGTTATCCCAGGCTGACAGGTACTGGATCCCCTTCAAATGATACCAGAAACTAAGCCAATTGCTAAAGTTAATCATTTTCTGTTTCTATTGAGGCATCATTCTGGGTGATGGTAGAATTCTGCTTAAGGCTAGGGACATACCTGCCTGAGACACATATTCACTGAGCTCAATCATGTCTCTCTTCATATAGTCCAGAGAGGTATGTCTCAAGTCATTCACTCCAACATGGATCATGACAGAGTCTTAACAGTACCTGTTTATAGGCTTGAGTGCATTAGTGATATGGCAGATTCTGGCACGCCACAAACAACTAACCATGACTTTCTCCTTATCCAGCCTGGTGAGGGGCACATGTGTGTCTCACAATGGAGTCTCTTATGACTAATATGTTGGGTTTATGGTTCAGCCTTAGTGGCTGTGAAACACAGGTGTGTGGACTATGTGTGATGTCTTGTGTGGGCAGTTGAGTTTGTGTGCATTTATGGCTCGGAGGTCTCTTTTGTTTGGGTATGCTTTTATTGAGGACATCCGCATATGTGGGGTGCATTGTGTAGGTGTGGGTGGTGTTTTAGGTGTGGTGTTCATGTTGCCAGCCATGTCAGTGCCAGATATACTGGTTTTTGGGGGAGAGAGCAATGACACTAGGTGCTTGATGTAATTGCATGTCTTACAAATTGTGTTCCTAGGTGGTAGTAGTAGTAGTAGAGGACTGTCCATGTACATGAGGCAGTTACTACACTGTCTCAGGATGCCCATATCAACCAGACTAGCAGGAGAAAATGTAGGGAATTGTCCATTCATGTTTGTCAGAAACTGAAAGAGCTAAGAGGATGTAGGGAGGAAGGTCTAAGAGTAGTACTACTAGATGATAACACAAGTGTTACTAAGGGAAATTTGTAGCTTGAATACCTCAAAAAGGCTTAAATACTCTGCAGCTGAAGCTCTGGATGCAGCAGACCTGTATGTAGACTATGCTACTCAATTTTAAGGTTAAGAACACAGTAAAAAAAAAAACTCACAATGAAGCACAGATTTGCTACTTATAGTCAAAAGATTACTCCCTTGCCCTAGAAAACCTTCATAAACAAAACCCTAAAAAGTTGTGGAGCTCCATCAGTTCTTTACAACACGAGTCAAACAACAATCCTTGCCCAACCCCCGACAAAACCCACAGATATTGCTACACTCTTTAATTCCTATTTCATGAATACTATTGCCAATCAAGCTGCCTTCTTTCCTTCCAACCCTTCCCCCAATATACCCCATATTCGCACTTCCACCAAGCTTTCTCTCTCACCTATACCCCCCAGCGCAATAAAAATGCTGCTTCAAAACCTCAAACCTGCACCAATTCCCCAGACAGCCTACCTCCGGAATTCCTACAAATTGCCACAAAACCTGTGGTCTTTCCAATCAACCTTCTTATTAACAGATCTCTTCTGGAATCCTATATACCCAGCATTTAGAAATGGGCATACATTTTGCCTATAAATAAAGGAGACTCTAACACAAACATCTCCAGCTTCTGACTCCTAGCTATCCTCTCACCTATTTTTAAGATCCTAGAAAAATGTATCCATACCCAGCTTCATCACTACATACTTCATAACAAAATCCTCTCTCCCACTCAACATGGATTTTGACCAGGTTATAGCACTACTTTGGCTCTCATATTCTTCTCAGACACAGTTAGCCAGGCCCGAGATAATGGAAAACTTGTCTCCTCTCTCTTCTTAGACCTCTTCAATGTCTTTCATACCATCTTCCACTCTTTCCTACTCACCAAACTGTCTGACATAGGCATGACCCCCCAATCCATTGTGTGGTTCTCAAACTACATCTCTAACAGGCAACATGATACCAAATGGCAATACTCACTCTCTCCCATCCTCAACACAACTACAGGTATCCCACAAGGATCAATACTAGGGCCCCTTTTGTTCAATATCTGTATTAATAACCTTCACTCTTCTCTTACGCAAAGTATTGTCATCTAATACGGATATGATTCCACAATCATCTGTGCTGCCAACTCACCAACAAAATTACTCCAACTCACACAACGCCCTCTCCACTACAGAAATATGGATGTCCAATAACCATCTCACCCTAAACCGTAACAAAATAAAACTTGTTCTTTTTGTACCAAAAAGATCCACTCCTATAAACATGGAAAATTTCACCATCCAAGCCCAAAATGGCACAATTATTGAAGGCATACCATATACCAAACTGGTAGGAGTCATCATAGATGAAAACATGACCTTTGACATCCACATTCAGACCAATATTAAAAAAAAAAAACTGAGTTCTTTATAGGCAAAAATACTTCCTCAGCTACTTTTCAAAGCAATTTCTTGCCTCATCTTTCATACTACCTTCTTTTCTTTACGGTGTACCTCTCCTGACAAATATTCATGCTTCTCTCAAAGCCAAACTAGCTTCATGTTACAATAAAATTTCTAAATTCATAACAAATGCAAGTTATTCTTCTCACCACTGCCCATCTCTGCACCACCTAAACTGGCAGGAACTACCACATTTGTCACTTATTCAATTAATCACTGCTCACAGATTTATTTATAAACCATTGAATTGCCCTTCCTTGTCTTCCATACTCACAAAATATCATCCCAGCAGACCCCTCCGATCCAATAACCAACTGCTTCTAAATATAGCAAAAACAACGAGCATAGCAGGACAAATGTGTTCTCATTTACTGCAGCTAAACTATGGAATAATCTTCCACCCTCAATAAAGTCCATCAGCAGTGCCCCTCTCTTTAAGAAATTCCTGAAGCAACATTTCACCTCTCATTGGCTGTGCAACTCTACTAACAATATAGTTCATATAATTTGAGACCCCTTCTTCCTTTCTACATTCAAGCCTTCTCTTACAATTTAACCTTCTGACATCTGGCTTATAACCAATTACCTAGATTACCATATTACATTTTACTTTGACTTCTCACCAAGCTTTTCCTATCACTAACTGCACTCACTGTTAAACATATTGCTATGAGCCAATATATAACTCTTTAAGGACTGGTCTTATACTAACCTATTGTATGCTGCTCTTACAGGACTGTTTTTTGTATGTTGCTGCATTGGATTGTACTTTGTATGTTGCTGTACTGGATCGTACTATGTTGCTCATACATAATGTATTGCTACATTGCTCACATGTTATGTATTGCTTTATATTATATGTACAATGTGCTACCATATTACTTTCAGTATATGTATACTGTGTTACAATACAATTATATTATTGTTCTATGTAATAGTTGTACTATGTCTAGAGCTTTTCTGCCCAGGCCTCCACTGAAAATGGGCTCACCTTTACCCAGTAGACTATCTTGGTAAACAAATGCAGATAAATATGTATGTATGTATTTATTTATTTATGTACACAGCACAGTACATGACTCAAGTGTCAGTGCTCAATTCTAGCTTTCACATCAGCAGAGTCTGGGGAGAGGAAGATGGTAATAGCACTATCCTACCTGCTGGTGTAAAATGTTCTCTTTAAAGTACGTGCACACAGACACAAGCAGGCACACACACCAGTTGAATGCAGTGAGAACAGAACCCCTACCTAAGTACACTGACTAGAGAACTCAGTAATTAATACAGGTGTCACCACACAAGTGCAATTTTAACAAGGCTGCAGGACAGTTTATAGTTGATGACATCACTGTTGGATGTTGGAGAGAAGATGTTGAGTGGCCTACCTGAAATGGATGTGTAGGTATGTACAGCTGTCAAAATAGTAGTATTTCATGGGATTGAATTGATAACTGCTGGATACACAGTCATGCTCTTTTGACTAGACGTACAAACAGACACACACCAGTTGACTACAGTGAAATTAGAATCCTTACCTAACAAATTACACAGACTATAGGACTCATTACTTACAAGTACTGTGGAATAAGTGTGATTTTAACAAGGCTACAGGACAAGTTGTAGTGGATGACATCATCATTTGATGTTGAAGAGAAGGTGTTGAGAGGCCTGTCCAGGATATATAAATGTAAGATAAAAAGAGGGAAGAAATAGTAGTCATATAGGCATGTCCGTCTTTCAAAATAGTATAGTTCTGCATTATCCCTGATTGGTGTGTGTGCAAAGGGTAGTATTTTCTGTTGTGTTTCCATTGTGTATGTATACTTTATAAATATGTGTGTGATATATAAGCAAGTATTTGTTATATTTTAGTGTAGTTGATATATTTGTGAACAAGTACTGGGTTTGCAGTGCATGGGTGGAAGTAAGAGATGGCTGCAGTTTAAATATGTGTTGTTTTTTTAAAAAGTGCCTTCCACTTATTTGTACATGTACTTTAATGGTGAGAAGACTGCATATGCAATAAATAAAAGTAATACATGCTATGTTATGCTTTCTATAGCATACTACCAAGCAGTTGGTTTGCGCAGTCAGTGGCAAAGTGTTTACTCATGCGTGATGCATATTTCTACCACTTTTTCTGTTTGCATATAGTTAAGTGGTGAGCAAATGCAAGCCTCATGGTTAAAATTATGAGAGTTTTGATCAATGAGTGTATAAAACAAACATGTTACTTAGCTGATTCTGTGACTCCAGGTGCAAATGCACTGACACATTTTTGTTGATGCCCAGATGATACAGGGTTCAAATCCAGGTGTATCTAATAGCTTTAAATATATATTGAGAATGCAACAAAATAATTATTTGTCTGCATTCACTGTCTGTCACCATAGAACAACTTGCTTAAGCAGTATTGCGCTGAGTTAACCACAGCAAGTACAAGCTGTTTACTGTCGCTTGGCATTGGTGTGCAGTGCCAAACTCCATGCAAACACAGAGGCAAAAGGTGAAGGACTCCATTTATTTTTTTATTGTACTTATGTGTGTGGTATGTGATTCTATTATTTGCCTAGATTAAAGGTGTTAAAATTGGGGGCAAGCCGGGAGAAGAACAAAGGGAAAGTGACACAGGAATGTGCAGGAGGAGGGTAGGAAAGAAACATAGCTATCCACTTCTTCAGCATTGTGAAATGGACATATGTACAGAATATTAGTTAAATTTGGACTTTCACCACCACAAAGACAGGTGACAACAACACAATCATGTTGTATAGCCAATTAGACCAACTCAAGTGTGTCAAGTAGACACGTGTAAAATAGAGTTTTTTGTGGTACAGTTACATATTTATTGTTTTTTAAATTCAATAAGAAAGGAATGTTGAGTAAAGAAAATATGTATTTCTGGATCAGATAAGTAGGGTAGGTGAGAAAGCAGATGTAAACAAACAGGGAAAACAAGACATGACACAGGGATGGTGAGGAGTACAAAAGACTGGGGGACAACATGATTGGGGTTAGGAAGGCGGCAACACAGGTCCATGCCCAACAAACATGGGGACAGTGAGAATCTAGTCCTAACCTGAAGGACTGCCCTCACCATCCCCTTACTCCACTGACTGCTGGAGTGTCTGATGGCTCCTCCTATGGACAATGATGGGTAGCAACCTCTGCATGCAGCGCAGGCATGCACCAGTGGTGCTGTGCATGACTCTACACACCAACCCTGGCATCTCCTGGTGGATGATAAAATCACCAACTCCACCACTACTCTTGGTGGGTACAACAGCACCAGCTTCTGGGATAGTGCTACCTAAGGTTGCAGGTAGTACAGAGCAACAGAGAGGCAGTATTGCCAAGTTGGTTCTCAGATGTGCTGGGTGTTGTTCCCAGAGCTTGTGGACTAGGGGTAGGCTGAGCCATTGGGGATGGCCTACCTCCCTTTGCTGTAGAGCATTTTATGATTTGCCAGGGATGGAAGATATGAAATGTTCTGATGACACGTGTCAAAAAACGAGAGATAATGGTTGGGGTCAGATGAATAAAAAGGGATAACATCACATATGACAAAAAATGCATTATCACATTAATAAAATGTTTTGTCTGAATTTTTACATTTAACTATACTTCTTACCAAGTATTAACTATAATTAGGGATTGTTCAAGGTAAATTCCTGGCTAGGCTTATAAGGGCCTCCAGGCCTATGAACCTATCCTTGCAATGTAGAGATAATGTACATATGCTGGGTCCAGTGAAACAGAATTAAGTTGACAGCAGGGCATTTGCACCATTTGTGTGGAAATTAATTTATGTCATTTAACGTTTAAAGGATTGCATTATTTTATATTTTATATGTGTGGCATTTGAACTGACAATGTCTGACTACAGTTTTAGACTTGACTGATTCAGTTGTTTTGTGTTACAGAAATGAAGCATACATATTTGCTTTTACAGTTAGTATATGCATGCTTACTTTACTAAAACTGTAAAGAAAAAAATGAAATTGAAAAGCTACAATGATATTTTATGTTTGCTGCATACATACCCCTTAGTTTCCTCAGTCTCGGCATATGCTCAGCATGGGCCTGTCTATTCACAGAGATCTTTTCATTAACTGTGGAAGAAAGAGAAGATAACAATAGAGGATCATTGTGCATACCAGTCTACCCTATATGTGGCTTTACGTCTACTATAAATTCTTTATTACCATACTTACACAACTGTTGGATGTTCTCAGTCCTGAACTCATCCAGCCACTGGTTGAGTGTATCCCTCGTGCACCTCTTTAGGTCATTATAGTGACGCCTATACTGCTGGACAGTGTGCGGAATGCCAGTCACCCTGGTGACAGCCTTGGCCAGACTATTCCAAGATTCTGACTCGTACTTGGAGCCTGTATAGTCTCCCTGCAAAAGCCTTCAGCTGTGGCACTTTACAAGGAGTCTAGTAAAGATTCTAGATGCCTCAACACCCCACCTCTGTACCCTAAATTGGACAACTTCCATTTTAAGACCAGACATGTCAAACTAAAGAGATCTGTAATAGCTAAGAATAATTTCTCTCCAATGTGTCTTATAGCTTTTATGAGTAGTGTGCAAACCTGAACAACAGTTCCAACCACTTCTGCACAATGTTAAGTTAAGAACAACAGTGCCAAGCAGGAGGAAACCAGTTTTTGAATGTGGAAGGTTAAGCTGCCACATGGTATTAGTTGAGGGCTGTTTGCTGCTATAACTGTTAAGTGATTTTACTGTACAGACATGTACTGGGGGCATACATTTTATGACAGGACACGTTTACTGTGTGGCTTTACACACTGAAAAAATTAGTTTTTACTATGTGGGATTAAAACCTGTGCATAAGAGACAAAACATTTTCTTTCACTGTGGTGATTTTTCATCCATGCTACAGAAGAGGTGCTTCTCAGACATACTCAGAAATAACATATAAATACACGTGACAGATTGAGGGGTTAACCATGCATGTGTGGGGCCTGACAAGGCCTTGGAGTCTATACATTCATGTGTTTTTGAGCCTTATTGAAGTCTGAGGGCCATCCAAGGGCAGATGTTGCAATTTTCATTACAGAAACATACTAGCCAGTATACCCTCAGTCAAACATGTAATTCATATAACCTCCGCTGCTATGTTATTGTTACATGTAATTATGTTTAACTTTTTTTTATGTGACATTTAATATAAATTGAAATGGAACAACAGTAAAATATTTGCAATTTAATGTATTAGAACCCAGGACCATCTGTACTGCAGCCCTACACTTAGATCTGCTGCTACAAGAATAGTTAAAGAGTAATTGGAGATTTCCTCAGTCATTATTAGTTTCGTGTGTTTACCACTGTGCCTCTCCACTTAGCGTGTTTGCACTATGCCCAACAAAATTGATACAATGTATTCATTTTGAAAAATGTTGACTGTCTGCCTCTTGTCTGCAGGTGTTCTGGACCTGCAGGTGTTGTGGAAATTTGCTAACCACCACGTAACACCTCTTAGCAGGTTTGCATGAAGGAAATCAAAAAAATGCAACAATGTATCCTTTCTGAACTGCAAAATGCCTGCATCCTATCCACAAACATTCTGTCTGTTTTGTCTGTGGGTAGTTAGTCTAGGTTTGCATAATGGTAAGCGTTGAGCAAACCCGAAAAGCAAAGCTAAACTTGTTTTAACCTTGTGAGCAGTGTTTCTTAGGTGTCACCCTTAAAAGACAAATGTGGGACTTAAACCATGATCTACATATAGCATATGCTGTGTGGATCAACATGTTTAGCAGATGTGCTACACACATAGGAGATTCAAAGATGCGGTTAATGTTTTGGTTATCATAGAAGTACATTCCCTGTTTGTGCTAAGCCACACATTGTACAAACACAGGCATTTAAAAAAGATATATGAAATAAACAACCATTACAAAATAAATATTGATACACATGAAAGATTTTGCACAAGTCTGGATTTTAACTCTTACACTAATGAACCTTCCAAACACAATAAAGGTATGTTAACCTTCATTGCCACAGACACAGCTTTACAGCAGATAATGTAAAATTGTGCATACATGCGAGTCCAAAATCATCCTAAGTATCAATGAGACGGTTATATATGAGTACACAGAAAGATCAGAACAGTGAATGTATGTACATTGACGCATTTACGTCAATATACATACAGAGCGAAACACCTAAACAGCGAAAACCGGAACGCCAAACGTGCTCCATAGCTAGCAGCACGATGATGGGGATAAGGAAATATATCCTTTTCCCCACTGTAGTGCGGTCTCGGAGTTGGTATATTTAAGTAAGGGGGTGTGAGGGGGGCTTGCCCCCCTGCAAAAGCTAATTAATGTAATATTTTAGTTTAGATTTTACTTACCTGTGTGCTGCATTATGATGATGAAACATGTTCGGCGTTCCGGTTTTCGCTGTTTAGGTGTTTCGCTCAGTATGTACATCGACGTAAATGTGTCGATGTACATACATTCACTGTTCTGATCTTTCGGTGTAGTCATATAGACCCCAATGAGACATATGGCACTTGTACACTTCTGATTTTTGTGTTGATGCACTAGTTTAAGATGTAAGTGCAATGACTGATGGCACAAACATTTGGGACTGTTGCTTAGAGAAATGCAGCTCTGTCTTATGGTGTTCACTCTGCTCTTATCTGGGCAGCAGTCTGACTCATGCAGGCTCTAAGGCATGTTTTTCTATCATTCTCCTTAGGCTCCTGCATATCATTGCTGGAGCCTTCCTGTGTCCTGACAGAGTGCTCTTCAAACTATCTGGAGATATAGAGAGCTGAGTATATTTTTCTGGTACTTCAGAGTTGTGTACTGGTAATTGTTGTTTGACTAATTTTATATCATTGCTGGCTGACTTCAGAGTTGTACAGTTATTTTTGCTTCACTGTATAGTTTTTCAGATCTCTGCTGAAGGTGTTGGTTTTCCACCCTATTCCTGTGTTGTTTAAATCTGGAGACTTTTGCAGTTGCCCGCCCCCACTGTAGATTTGATCTGGGACACTCCCCCCAGTCCCATCTCTTTACCTTATTTTACCTAATAGACTCCTTCTGCACTTGTTTTTAGTAATTTTTAATTTAATTGCATTTTTCAAACTGTTCGGTCTAAAATTGCTACATACTCAAGTGTGCTAGATTGCACTCCATTTGAATTGTTTTGACTGCTGTTTTAGCTACTTTCTGTATATATATATATATATATATATATATATATATATATATATATATATATATGGATCTACCTTAGTAGATCGACAAGTTAAAAAAGCGAAACGAATTCACCGATGCCAGAAGATCGCAAATCACTTCACCGACGCCAGAAGATCGACAGTGCACAAACACGACATCGCATACACCAGACACATCATACCAACAAACAAAACAAATCCCCTATCCAAAACCCACACACACAACAAAAGCACACCAAAATCCGAACACTAACCCATACATACACAACTATCTACAACCTAACCCAAACCCTTACCCTAAGGTCCGTCACTATCGCACACTCACCTAACCCACCGTCCTACCTAACTCACTTATCTCACCCTACCTACAGACCACCAACATCGCACACTTACCTTACTCACTCCTCACCTAACCCGCCTCTAACCCTAACTCACTTATCCCACCCCTACCCCTACAGACCACCAACATCGCACACTTACCTTACTCACACCCTTACCTAACCCGCGCCTTAACCCTAACTCACTTATCCCACCCCTACTCCTACACACCGACAACATCGCACACTTACCTTACTCGCACCCTATCGTCCGTCACTACCGCATACTTACACATCCTTTCCCCATTGCAGTGTTCTCAGCGTCGGTGTCTTCCTCCGTCGGTGTTCTGCCTTGTCGATCTTCTGGCGTCGGTGAAGTGATTTGCGATCTTCTGGCGTCGGTGAATTCGTTTTTAACTTGTCGATCTACTAATATATATATATATATATATATATATATATATATATATATATATATATATATATATATATACATATATACCTTTCCTGTAACTAGTGTAGTCCAGATTCAGATTTGCTGTATCCAGGACTGTATGTAAGCTTCTGATCCCCCCAAGCTTTCTGTGTTGGAGGGAAGCCTTCTAGCTTATCAATAGGAGTGGTAAGCACTAGGTAACCTGTCTACCACATAAGGAGTGGTTCTGGCCCAGAAATTGTAGTTATTGGCCATTTGGGCAGTTTTTCTCTCTCTCTCAACTTTCTGATTTAAAAGCCCACATTTGCACTTGTTTTCCCCCTTTCCTGTAACTAGTTTAGTCCAGATACAGATTCTTAGTTTTAGCACTTGAATTTGCTTATTCATGATTAGCACTTGTTCAGAACTTGTAAGCACTAAATAACCTACTAATTACTACAGCACTCAGCCTTCCTCATTACCTAGAGGAAAACAGTTTTTGTACTTACTTTCCTCACTTGCTTAGAGAAAAACAGCTCTTGTACTCACTTTCCTCACTTATCTAGAGGAAAATATTTTTTTTATGCGGGCATGTCCAAGGGTCAGCTCCCAGTGTTCTCTCCTGTCTATCTGATGAATCTGGGCATCTTGAGGCAATGTAGAAATTGCCTCATGTACACAGACAACCCTCTCCTCCTACCACCCAACACTACAACCTGTGAGAGATGTACTTATCTAGCCAAACTGGAGGAAATCTTTCTCCAATCAAGACTGAACTTGACAGTCAAGAGAAGGTAAACACTTGCACCACACCACACTCATCACATAGTCTCACTAAATCTACACCACCAAAATTCACACATAGAAACACAAAAACATTTGTGGAGGCTCTCAATAATAATCTGCTCAACAACAGAGACCTCCAAAGCAGAAAAACAAGCAACCTCCATCCCCCAACACAACCGAAATGACACATAGTCTGCAGACTCCGTGTGCCACTCAACCACAGCCAATAAGGCAAAACAACATACCCAACACACTAGTCATAAGTGACTCTATAGTCAGGCACACTGATGTCCCACTCACCAGGCTAAACAAGGAGAAGGTTACTGTCAGCTGCTTGTCGGGTGCCAGGATACGCCACATAACCCACGCACTCAGGTCACTCCACAAGTACAAATATGACTCTGTCATTATCCATGTTGGTGTGAACGACCTGAGATGTACCTCCCTGGACTACATGAAAAGAGACATGGAAGAGCTCTCCAATCTTGTAGCCCAGGCAGGTATGACCCTAGCCCTGAGTAGCATTCTGCCATCACCCAGAATGATGCCGCAGTACAAGGACAAAATGATTTACTTCAACAATTGGCTAAGCTTCTGGTGCCATTCTAAAGGGATCCAGTATCTGTCTGCCTGGGATGACATGGTTCACAGACCACGATGCTTTGCCAGAAATGGCCTGCACCTGTCACCCCTGGGATTCCAGATACTGGCTAAGGGTCTTGCCGCCCCTATAGTGCCTTTTTAGACAAGGTTCAAATGACAAATTCACCACCGTAACAGGAACAGGCAAGCAAAAACTGAGGGTGATGCTACTCAATGCTAGAAGTCTAAATCTCAAAATGCACTCACTCGAGGCACTCCTTAAAATGGAGAACATCAATATCTGTGCAGTGACTGAGACCTGGTTCAAGGTTCCAGAGAGCACCCCTGCATTACCAGGCTATAACTCATACCACGCTTTTTGGCCATGTAACCTGGACCAGAACACCAAAGGAGGAGGTGTGTCCATATTCATTAAGGATATCCACACCTCCAGGCTAGTTGCTCAGCATAATGCAGCCGAGGTTATCCAAGTGCAACTAACTCTGGGCAAAACTGCAATCCAAATTGTAGCTTGCTACACATCACCCACCATGCCCCAGGATTCCCACTCCTCTTTTCTTGATGTACTGGAAAATATTAGGGTTCAACCAAACACCCTAATAATGGGCGATTTCAACTACCCCACCATTAACTGGGAAAACTACTCATGTACCAACTCGTTTGCTCAACACTTACTGGAATTCATAAACTCCAATGCTCTGGATCAACTTATCCACACCTCCACCAGGGGCAACAGTATCCTACATCTAGTCATTACCAACATGAGTGACCAGTGTTCCACACCTGAAGTCAACGCCTCATTGTTCAGATCCAACCATAAGCTAATTACCCTAGATATCCACATCCTGCTCCCACCCCACATTAAGGAAACCATGGTAAAACATTTCTCCAAAGCCAACTTCATGCTTCTTAAGACAGAAGTGGTGAACTTCATGACACCCATGCAGATGGACAATACAGTTATAACTACTGAATCCTACACAATTGCACTTTATAAGCACCTACATGAGTGCATGGATTGTGCTATCCCAAACAGAACCAAGATGCTATCCTCCAAAAAAAGGAAGCCAATCTGGTGGTCCCCTGCCATAAACAAACTGTACAACAGAAGGAAGAAACTGTTGCAAAAGTGAGTATAATCCCACGAGTGGAGGAGTTCCCTGGTCAGCCTCAGTAAGAAGCTGCAATCCCTGATAAAGTCCTGCAAAGCTAGTTACGAAAATAAAATTGCCACTGATCCTAAAGACAACCACAAAGCATTCTATAGCTATGTCAAGAATCTCCATGGCAACACTCAGATCTGCTCTGAGTTACAGCACAATGGCACTAAATATGCAGACCCAACTGATATTGCCAACATCCTGGCAGATAGGTTGAGTGCTAACTTTACCCCCCTCTCACCCCTAAAGAGCCCATCTCTATACCGGAAGAATGCAAAGTTCCTGTAATCACGGCTGCACAGGTAAAAAACACACTCTCCAAAGCCAAGAACACAGCATCCATGGGACCAGACAACATCCCAGTCTGCATTCTTCATGAACTACAGAATGAACTGGCACCCCACCTAAGTACCATGTTCAGTCATAGCCTCACCTCAGGCTTTTTGCCTGCTGAATGGTGCACAGCAATGGTTATCCCACTCCACAAGTGGGGAGCCACCATGGACCCGGGAACTACCGCCCCATTAGCCTGATGAGCCTGGTCTGCAAGGCCATGCAATGTATCATCATAGAACTTATAAACAAAGACATTGGTAATCTCCAAACTCTGGACCCCACCCAGTTCGGGTTTGTAAAAGGCAGGTCATGTCTCCTAAACCTGATAGACTTCTTTGAAGCAGTCACCAAAGCTGTAGACAAGGGTGAGGTTATTCACACAGCCTATCTAGATCTTGCCAAGGCATTTGACACCATCCCCCACTCTGGAATTATAGATAAACTCACTAAACTAGGTATAAATCCCTATGTTACAAGATGGGTTGCCAACTGGCTCACTGACAGAACCCACACTGTGAAAGTAGCAGACTCCAAATCTGACTTCAGACCAGTGACAAGTGGAGTACCACAGGGTTCAGTCCTGGGTCCTCTCCTGTTTGGTATCTACTTCTCTGAAGTACAGGCTAACACAGAAGGTCTTTGGATAACAAAGTTCGCAGATGACTGCAAACTAGGAGCCATAATCAAAACTCCTAATGATGTGGACATCCTACAAAAGGGCCTCACTGAGACAGATGTCTGGTGTCAAAGCCATGGCCTCAAGCTCAATGGCAAAAAGTGCATTGTCATCCCCTTTGGTAAAAACTCTGTACCCATAAACTACAACATAGGCGGTAGTATACCTAACACCGAAAGTGTGATAAGAGACCTTGGGACACAGGTGGACAGTAGTCTCTCCTTTGATAATCACATCACCACAGTAGTCAGGAAATCTTTCTATGTGGCACATCTCATCACAAAAGGTTTCTCATCCAGAAAAAAAGAGGTCATTGTTCCCCTCTACTCATCACTCATTAGAACCATTATAGAGTACAATGCCTCTTTTGGTATGTACCTCACAAGACATCTACAACAACTGGAAAGGCCACAGAAATACCTCACAAAGAGGATTATCAGTCTCAAACAGATGCCCTACGCAGACTGCCTCAAAAAACTCCAGCTTTACTCTGTCGCATATCACCTACTCAGTGGTGATCTCTGCCTAACATACAAAACTATGTCAAACCTAGAGCTGTTGGACATGCTCCGTGTAAAGTAATCCCAATCCCTCCGAGCTACACACTCTATGGACCTAAACCTTGTCACCACAATAAACAGAACATGCTGGAGGGATAGATTCCTGTCCCAGAGACTTTCCATACTCTGGAATAAACTACCTATCTATATCAAACAAAGCTCCTCATTAGCACTCTTCAAGAAAAATCTTGATGATTGGATGGGAAATAGGAAATTCACCCTGGGGGTCACCTCTGTGGCTCTGTTCGACAGTGGCACAGGAAAATAACTTTCTTGGGTGGCAAAAGCCAGGGTACCTTTTTGGCTGGGCTTGTATAGGCCTCAGAGCTGATAGCCTAGTACCTACCTATGAACCTATGAACATGCAGGCTCTAAGGCATGCTTTTTATCATTCTGCTTACAATGTGTGAGAATATTACATGCTAACAATATACAGTTTTCAAAAATTGCAGGGGAGCTTAGCTGTGACTGAAAAGAAACTGTGAAATGTGTTTTGCTTACTTACATTTAAAATCTTCATACAATTACTTCCACACTTTGTAAGTCTAACCTGGTAGACACACCCACTGGATGTAAGGGAGTCTGGAGTGTGTGTTGTGTTTCTTTCTCCCACCACTAATCAGTCACATTTGCAATCCATTAGCAACAAACACTGAGAGAGTGCCTGCACTATATTTACATCACCTACATGAAGCCAGGAGTTTGGAATTCAGAAATTCTAATGACTTCACACCTCATTTGCATCTTTACCATCCTCACAGCCTTGACTCTTCTCTATAAAAGTTAGGACTGTAGCTAATGAACCTGAAAGTGAGGAGACTTGTTTATGTGGAAAACACAGAAGAAGAAGAAGAAGAAGAAGAAGAAGACTGCTACACAGAAGACTATTGATCTTAATAATGTATGATTGACTTTTTCTGTTACATACTGGATATCTCACGTCAGTAGGTCAAAAATATTTTATGCATATGTATATATATATATATATATATATATATATATATATATATATATAGATAGATAGATATATATATAGATATATATATATATATATATATATATATATATATTAACAAATGCTAATTTTATCTGCATGCACTTCTTAGAAGTTTACTGATGGTATAGGCATTATTTTCAGGACATTTTTCTTTATCAGATGCACTGCCTTATTAGCTTTCATCACAAATGCTAATGTTAATGTTTCTGTTTGCACTCTACTATTGCTATTTCAGTGAAATTTTAAATGTCCAGTGACACCAGGTTGTTGGCCTTCAGTGATGGACAATAGACACCTCTAGGGGAGTGCTGGCCATAGGTAGAGGTGATTGGAAATTGCACAGAAATTACTGTTCTATGGTAAATGTGTACTCATTTTTTTGGGGACGGTTGGTTTGATAGCAGTAATAACAATTCATTTTGATGTTTTATTCATTTGTTTTATACAGAAATGTCCTTGGCCTCTTGTTTTGAGGGTAGGTGAGCCAAGTTCCATTTCTGTTTGGCACAACCAAGAAAAGTTTTTATAGAGGTTTGCAGCCAAAGTTTGGGTGAGGTGGCATGCATGAGGGTTGTTTAGGTTGCTTGGAAGGGCTTGCTTTGTTTTGGCTCAAACCTTGGTTTGTGTGTGACTGTGATATGTTAGAACCACATTATCCCTTGTTTTGTATTTGAGTAACCGAGAAAGCTTGTTTGGTTTCTCTAGTGCATAATACTGGAAAACTAGTAATATGTGTTGTGCCTTTATCATATTATGGTATGATGTAAATAGTGAACGCTATTTCATCGTACTGATAATATCGAAACAACAAAATATCAAACAAACGGAACAGCACATTTTTTCCCAGGGAAAAAATTTACTGCTCCGTAAAAAAAATAAACTTAAACACAAATTTAATTGGGGGGCTGTGCCACCCATATCCCACCTACTTAAATATACCAAATCCGAGTTCACACCATAGTGGAGGAAATGGCAAAGTCCCGAAGACGGCCCAGCAAATTTTTTCCCTGGGAAAAAATCTGATGTTCCGTGACTTCGTTATTTTGCCATTTCGACAGTATCGGATCGACTAAATAGTATTTGATATTTAGTCCATTTGATAGTGTCATATAGACCCATATATGTTATATCTTAGCAGGCCTTTCATTTATGTGATAGTTATGTGTATTATCCATTGTTTGTATTTTATGTCACCTATGACTATGGTACCAAAGTGTACAATTCCTGCAAACTCCCTTTTATGATATCATAGTGCAAGCTTTTGGAGACATGGTGCCTATTTGCTTCAGAGAAGACAGGGGGATATGTTTGGAAGAATGCATATTTGGAACCAGACTGTGACTGATGTTAATATTGTGGGTGGATGTAGCAGGATGGGTCTACCTGATAACGCCGAAAGTCCACAATGCCAATGACGAAAACACCGACACCAGAAGATCAACAATGGAGATAATCAACAGTTGAAAATCCGATGCTGAGAACACCGACATGTTAAGGTAAGTGTACGATAGTGATAGGGGTGGATTAAGTGAGTTAAGGTTAGGGCTCAGGTCAGGTGAGTGTGCGATAGTGACAGACTGTAGGGTTAGGGGCGGGTTAAGTGAGTTAGGGTTAGGGTGCGGGTTAGGTGAGTGTGTAATAGTGGCAGACCTTAGGGTTAGGGTTTGGGTTAAGGTTAGAGCATAGATAGTTGTGTATGTAAGATTTAGTGTAAGTTTTTAAGGTTTTTAGTGTGCTTGTGTTGTGTGTGTGCTTTTTGGACAGGGGATTTCTTTTGTTTGTAGATTGTCGGGATTGTGGTTTGTCGGGCATGTGAAGTTTCGTGTTTTTGAACTTTCGGTTTTGTGGTGTCGGTAATTTCGTTGTCAGTGTTTTAGCATGTCGGTGTTATCAGGTAGACCCAGCAGGACATATGATCAGGTGCATCATAGAGCCATTGACATGATTTCATTGGCCTGGAGGAGAGCAGCTGCACTGGCCTGTGGACAGCTGGTTACCAGGAGAGCCTGCAACAGAGCCATCACTGATACCAAATGAAGAGTTCATATCCGCTGTCAGGGATCTAGAGAACTTGATGGAAAGTGCACAACAACCCCATGTGTCTGATGCTGATGCTTCTGTTTCTGGGAGGCCTAGTATGTCCAAGGAGGAGCTTCCAGCTAGGTTACCTATGTCAATTTGTAAATATTTCTGGTATAGTCAAATACTGAAGGCAATACATCAGTTGGTTAATAAAAAAATTGTGAGGTGGCTAGTTTTAGATTGATACAGTTAACAACACATTCTGGTTCATTACCCATGAACTAGAGGTGTCGGCATCATCCAAGTTTCGGTGAAATATATTGTTAATGGACATATAAAGGCCAAAATGTGTTTCCCCCTCTGTTACTGTTATTGTGATGATGGTGATCTTACGTTTTGCTTAACTTCTTCCAGGACCATCCTCCATAACAACTCTTGATTCATCTGTACCAGGTGAGACAAAACATTTTTATTTCAGTACTGATGAGCATTTAACAGAAATATTTCTTTATCCATGTGTGTGAGGTAGGTATCAGGAGTCTGCGTGTACTGCTGTACCTTGTTTGATAGTGACACCACTGTTATTTTGTTAGCATTTATTGCACTGTAGTAGTATAACTATTTTGTTTTTCCTGAGTTTATTGATTTTTATCACAGGTGATCCTGACAGTGGAAATGTAGGACTCTTACCATCTGATCTCAGAGTATTGGCAGACTCTGATGATGATGGTGGTGAAACACATGCACAGTTGGGGGGGGGTGCAGAAGCTAAATCTGATGCTGAATTTGATATTCAATCACCCCCTGAATTTCCAAAGGACAAAGCCAGCAGGCCTATGCAAACCCATTCCAGTGAGCCCTCAGATATTGGACAGGTGGAAAGAGAAACACTTGATCAGGGTAGTGTGGTTACTGTGGCTTCAATGCATGTTGACGCTGGACATAGCCAAAGTGTGGGTGAGGTGCCATGCAGGAGTGTTGTTCAGGTTGCTTGGAGGAGGCTTGCTGTTAACCCTCCATCTGATCCAGGTGTGTCTTTCCTTGCTACTTGATGTATGTCTAGGGCCATCATGGAGGTACAGGCATGTTCCAATAGGGCCTCCAGGGATATTTTTAGGTTGTAGATGTTGCACAGGCTGACATGCATGACTCCCTCCACCATGTTGCATATTCAATGGATTGGATGAATGACACATTGTAATGGATGGTGTCTATGAATAAACATCTGTTGAGAGGGAGACAGCATCCAGGTGGGCATAAGTCAGCCACATCATATGATTTTAGCAGATGTGGCTGTTCCTAATCACAGTCCATATAGCAGCACTACTTCCACTGCTCCAGCAGTGGTTGAGTTGTCCACACCCAGACATGGCAGGTCATGCAGTTGTGCTTCGGGGCATCAGTACTCATGAAGAGAGCTCATCCAGCAGACATCAGTCACCTTCAGGTAGCAGCAGTACATCTGACTGTAGGTTTGGACATGCCATTGCAACTCCTGGTCAGTTCTTCCATGCACAGCTTACATCTGTACAACACAACAGTATATAGCACTAGCACAGTGCTTGGCTGTGTTCTTGCAGACACTCCCCCACCAATTTCACCTGGAGGGCCCATACAGACACACACTTATAACAGTTAAATGGGTCAGTCATGAGGCTTACAGCTCATTATGTCTCAGTGGATATTTTATACTTAATCCAAATGTCTGCCTGTTTCCCTTACTTACTTACACGCACTCACTACCTTGTGTGTCAGCCTAGGCCTCCTGACCCCAGTCCCACCCCCAACACCCTGTGCAAATGATGATAACTGTGCCATATCCATGTTTTCTATCTTTTGTTTCAGGGATAAATAAGTCTTTTTTGTCTGCTGCTAAGGGGTATTGCTCAATTAGTGCTTAGTATATCTGTGTTTGCAATGCTGTTTTGTTAATTGTAGTATATCTGTGTTTGCAATGCTGTTTTGCTAATTGTAGTAAATCTTTGTTTGCAATGCTGTTTTGTTAATTGTAGTATATCTGTGTTTGCAATGCTGTTTTGTTAATTGTAGTATATCTGTGTTTGCAGTGCTGTTTTGTTAATTGTAGTATATCTGTGTTTGCAATGCTGTTTTGTTAATTGTAGTATATCTGTGTTTGCAGTGCTGTAGATTTCAATACATGCATGGAGGATTGAAGTCTAGGGCTCCTCCAGATGCCTAGTCACCAGAACCATGACTTCAGCAGCCTAAACACATGCTTTATGATATTTCTTATTTGATCATGTTGCCTCATTATGCTAGATATGGTACTCCACATCTTGGAGAAATAATTAGAGTAAAGAGCACTCCCTATTGAGATCTGGGATTTAAATTGTGAAGACAGAAATTTATCTTTATTGCAGAAAGGCAGGGTATACCACTGCAACAGGGTATTCAGGGAAGGACACTCACCTGGGGGGTGAAGTACAGAAAGAACAGTTTTCAGTTGAAGGAATTTAAGATGTTTTGGGAATTCTACCAAGTTTATATATGAGAATGCAGGACAGTGATGGAATTTAAGTTGCAAGCAAAAACTCCAGTCACTCACAGCTGGAGGCAATAAAAGTCTCCAGATTTTAAACACAAATCCAGTGTAGAGTCAAATCCAGTAGAAAATAATTATCCAAATAAAAAGAAATTGGAATATGTTGAGTACTATAGATGAATTGAAGGATGAATTAACAACCCAACCAAGTGTTTCTTTTATTAATAACAAGTCACTGAAGAGACATTTGTGTTATAAGGCCAACAGTGATAAGAGATTTATATATTCTGACGGGGTAGGCGCATATTCGTGTAGAAATAGCCTGGCATGTAAACACATTTTAGTGGCAGTCACTTTACACACCACCAACTAGATGTAAGGATAGATTTTAATCTTTATGCAGAATGCACAAGGAGAAACATTATTTACTTTAATTTCTGTACTGTATGCTATGTGTTTTATATAGGTAAGATGAATCGTAGCCTTAAAGAAAGAATATTGGAACACTTAAGGGATATTAAAAACAAAAAGTCAGAAAGTGCATTAGCACATGTCTTGGAAAAGGGTAATGTACATGTCTTTAAATTCTTAGTTCTGGAAGTTATACATGAGAACTTAACAGGAGGGGACATAAAGAACATTACAGAAGCAAATGAACAAAGATGGATAATGTTCCTGAAAGCAGACAAAATACCTGGTTTAAATAGTAGTTTCCCTTAAACCTTTCTTAAAAGCACATGCACTTAAACACTGAAAAGAATTTGAATTTAATCCTGTGTTTTAGAATGTTTATTATTATTGTTTTTTGTGGGTGTATACACTTTTAATTCTTAATGAATATGCTGCTTAAATTTGTGATTGGTTAACCATAGTATTACACAGCTTGGTGTAGTGTATGCACTTTTAAAGTCTGATGAAGCAGTCAGGTGTACCGCAAAAGTGCTCACTTTTTATTAAACCTTTGATATTATGTACCACGAAAGCGCTCACTTTTTATTAAATCATTGATATTATGCACCAACACAGCAAATTTCACTTTTTTTTAAATTTGATAATATGTATCAGCACTCTACTTTTTTTATTAAATCTTATATATTATGTAAAACGTGCTCACTTTTTGTTAAATTTTTGATATTACTTCGCCTTTGGATCATTATTTTCTACTGGATTTGACTCGACACTGGATTTGTGTTTAACTCCTTAACCTCGAGTATCTTCTCATGGTGCCTGTGTGCTTAACAACGCGCCATGAAAAGATACTAATTTCAAGCTGTTACCCCTGAGCGCCTTCCATAAGCGTAAGTAGCTGTAATGCAGATTTGTAGTTGAGCTTAATGTAAAACACACTGAAATTGTAACTGAACTTGTAATTTAAGTTATATAGTTGCGATTCAGTGTTTTAAGTTCACATTAAACTTTTAGTACAAATTCCATGTAAAAGGTTCTTGATAAAGCAAATTGTGGCAGCCAATCGGATTCTTGCAATCCAAGCCACCACTTGCGTACCAGCTCCACCCCCAACCTAATCTTCTTTTGTTTGACCCAAATAAATAGAGGTTCCAGCAACAGGTGTTTCTTTACTTATTGATAATAATTCGAGATTTTACCTGCTACTGGATCCATCTGTTTTGTTTGGGTACTCAGGATCACCAGAGATAGTCAGTGAGGTTCACTGGCATTTGCTACAAGGAGTTCCTGGTTTCAGTGTCCGAAAGAAATGTATATTTTTTTTCCTTCAGGTAAGCTGTCACTGAACAAGGTTGAACAAAATAAGGGAGTCCTAGGATAGTTTTTACTCCGGCTTCTTTTGTGTGTGTGTGTGTGTGTGTGTGTGTGTGTGTGTGTGTGTGTGTGTGTGTGTGTGTGTGTGTGTGTGTGTATGTTGACAGTCATAGCTCTTTACTGAGCAGGCAGGTTTGATTTTTGTTAGTTTGTAGCGGGTGACTGTGTAAACAGATTTTGTCAGCTCTGAGTATGTCTCACCTTGTTCTCAAAATGTTGTTGTCTACCATGCAACTAGAAAGTATTTGCAGATGTTGTAAGTTGATGTTCACCTGTGGGTTTCCCATTAATTGTTTGCTTTCTCAATAAATCTATGATTGCAATGGTTGGCCCAGTAACAGAAAGTATTGTCCCGCTGATCACGGCCGGACTTCAAATAAAAGGGGTTAGGGTCTTGTTGAGCAAATTGTCCTCTTTCTTTCTGTTCCAGCACTCAAAACTACAGCAGGCATTTATAGCAGCCCTATCCTCCTTCCCCCCCTTTTTTTTTTTTTCAAATTGAGAAATGTGCTTAGTTATGTCATCATAACTTCAGCCTTCATCTACTGTGTGTGTCTTATGCTGCAACATACCGATACTTTTCCGTTATCGGCCCAACTGTTGTAATTGTACCTTATGTCTATGTATGTTGCAGCATAAGACACACACACACACAGTGCAGAGTGGATAAAAATGCTGAGAATGCAGGGTATAACAGACCAACTGTTAAATGTGCTTAGTTTAATAATAAAAAAAATACAGTGGAACATTTTAGGTAAGAGCTGTCTTATTTTTGTGATTCATCATGCTTTGCGATTGCACTTATATGCAGTTTGCACCCGTAAATGTTTTACTTCCCAACTTATTCTCTTTTCGGCCCATGAGTTTTGCTCAGCCTAACGTTCCAAGAAGGCACGCCCATTCACACACGCCTACCATGCATGTCTTCATTTAACCGGGATTAAAGTTAGCTGTCTTTCCCATTGTATATGTTCTTCAGGAATAAGTAACAGCCCAGTTCATGACAGAGTGGAAAAAAAGAGCTGTCGTGTCTTCAGCAGACTTCGAAAAATTCTGGCCAGTCAGTTAATTGAACGCATTTAAATAACTTGTTGGTAGAACAAGCAAAAGTGCTTAATGTTTTAAAATCCTCTTTTCCAAAAATAACGTCAAAGGGTACTAAATCTGCAAGGTAGTTTTCTAGCTAATAAAATATCTATGATTGGGAAAAGTCTACTTGCCTTTCACTCTGCACTTGGTTTATTCCCTTGCTAACCTGTTTAGCTCCAGTGGGGGAAATTCATCAATGTCATTGCACTTCAGGCAGCATGAGCTGCTACTTACAATGGTACAAATTAGTTTGTTATTGTAAGGCATGCTTTCAGATAATTTTATTTATTATTAAACTATTAATTAAAAAGCTCAGTTCTACATCGTGTTTTTCACCTTAGTGAGGTCAGACCTAATTTTACAACTTATTTCCTGTCTCCAGCAAATCTAAATGGAGTAAATTGGTATAATTTGTTTAGAAAATTAATCTAACACCAAATTTTGTATTCGCATGCATTTTCTAAACAGAGCTGTAGATGGTACATACAACTGCAAACATAGCAAGCAATGTTAGTGGCTTAGATATTTAATTATGTTAATGCCGGCTTCGCACAGTATCAGGCAGTCAAAACTAGCCATTCACCACTGTGTTTCACTAAGGTTAGTCTTTAATTGGTCTTTTTGTTGTTTTAATCTATACCCATTTTTTTTTAAATGAATGCTTGGACCTCTTGTATAACTGTATTTAGTAATAATGCATAATTTATGCAGCTATACAACTAACTACAGGGTAATATTGAGTCCTTTTGAATAATTTAACTGCTACTGCTGCCAAATGACAAGTCATTCAACCATAACCTAAGCAACTGAAACTGCAACTGACAAAATGAGTGTCTGTATTTGAACATAGTCATCATCATCTTCTGTCGGCTGTTCCCGTTAGGGGTCGCCACAGCGGATCAGCTGTTTCCAATTTTCCTGTCCTCTGCATCATGCTCTTTCACACTAACCATCTGCATGTCCTCTCTCACCACATCCATAAAACTTATTTTAGGCCTTCCTCTTTTCCTCTTACCTGGCAGCTCCATCCTTAGCATCCTTTTCCCAATATACCCAGCATCCCTCCTCAGCACATGTCCAAACCAATGCAATCTTACCTCTCTTGCTTTGTCTCCAAATTGTCCAACCTGAGCTGACCCTCTAATATACTGATTCCTAATCCTATCCATCTTAGTCACATGCAGTGCAAATCTTAACATCTTTAACTCTGCCACATCCAGCTCTGACTCCTGCCTTTTCGTCAATGCCACCGTCTCCAACCCATATAACATAGCTGGTCTCACTACCCTGTTGTAGACCTTCCCTTTCACCCTTACTGGTACCTGTCTGTCGCAAATCACTCCTGACACTCTTCTCCAACCATTCCACCCTGCCTGTACTCTCTTCTTCACCTCTCTTCCACACTCACCATTACTCTGAACTGTTGATCCCAAGTACTTAAACTCATCCACCTTTACCAACTCTACTCCCTGCATCCTCACCATTCCTCTACCCTCCCTCTCATTTACACACATATATTCTGTTTTAGCCCTGCTGACCTTCATTCCTCTCCTCTCTAAAGCATATCTCCACCTCTCCAAGGTCTCCTCAATCTGGTCCCTACTCTCCCTACATATCACAATGTCAACTGCAAACATCATAGTCCACGGGGCTTCCTGTCTGATCTCATCTGTCAACCTGTCCATCACCACTGCAAATAAGAAAGGGCTCAGAGCTGATCCTTGATGTAATCCCACCTCCACCTTAAAAGTATCTGTCACTCCCACCGCAGTCCTCACCAATGTCACACTACCCTCGTACATATCCTGCACCACTCTTACATACTTCTGTGTCACTCCTGACTTCCTCATACAATACCACAACTCCTCCCTAGGCACCCTGTCATATGCTGTCTCTAAGTCTACAAAGGCACAATGCAACTCCTTCTGACCTTCTCTGTATTTCTCCAACAACACTTTCAGAGCAAATATTGCATATATAGTGCTCTTTCCTGTCATAAAACCATACTGCTGATCACATATCATTACCTCCCTTCTTAGCCTAGCTTCCACTACTCTTTCCCATAACTTCAAGCTGTGACTGATCAATTTTATCCCTCTGTAGTTACTGCAGCTCTGCACATCACCCTTATTCTTAAAGATAGGTACCAAAACACTTTTTCTCCACTCCTCAGGCATCCTCTGACTTTCAACATTTCATTAAACAATCTGGTTAAAAATTCCACAGCCATTTCTACTAAGCACCTCCATGCTTCCACTGGTATGCCTTGTGGGCCAACAGCCTTTCCATTCTTCATCCTCTTCATAGCTGTCCTTACTTCCTCCTTGCTAATCTGTTTCATTTCCTGATTCACTATCCCCACATCATCCAACTTTCTCTCTCTCTCATTCTCTTCATTCATCAGCCCTTGAAAGTACTCTTTCCATCTACTCAACACACTCTACTTACTTGTGAGTATGTTTCCCTCACTGTCCTTTATCACCCTTACCTGCTGCACATCTTTCCCAGCTCTGTCCCTCTGTCTAGCCAGGTCATTTCTCCCTCTTTAGTGTCCAATCTCTAGCCTTCACCACCTCTCTCTTTGCAATGTGCCTCATCTCCTTATACTCATGTCTGCTTTCTTCATCTCTTTGACAATCCCACTTCTTTTTCTCCAGCCTCTTCCTCTGTATACTCTCCTGTACTTCCTCATTCCACCACCAGGTCTCCTTGTCCTCCTTCCTCTGTCCAGATGTCACACCAAGCACCTTTCTAGCAGTCTCCCTTACTAGCTCTGCTGTAGTTACCCAGCTATTAAGGTAACTCTTCACTGCCTCCCAGTGCTTGTCTTAACTCTTCCCTGAACTCCACCTCACAATCACCCTTTTTTAACTTCCACCATTTAATCCTTGGCACTGCTTTCACACTCCTCCTCCTCTTCTTGATCACCAACATCATCCTACAGACCACCATTCTGTGCTGCTTAACTACACTTTCCCCTGTTACCACTTTACAGTCTCCAATCTCCTTTAGACTGGCCCTCCTGCATAGGATATAATCCACCTGTGTGCATCTTCCTCCAATCTTGTACATCACCCTGTGCTCCTCCCTCTTCTTAAAATATGTATTCACCACAGCGATGTCCATCCTTTTCACAAAATCCACAATCATCTGACCTTCTGCATGCCTCTCCTTAACACCATACCTACCCATCACTTCCTCATCCTCTCTGTTCACTTCACCAACATGCCCATTGAAGTCTGCTCCAATCACTAGTCTCTCACCCTTGGGTACACTCACCACCACTACATCCAACTCACTCCAACATTTTTCTTTCTCATCTATTGCACACCCAACTTGTGGAGCATATGCACTAACAACATTCATCATTACACCATCAATTTCAAGCTTCATAAACATCCCTCTATCAGACACTCTCTTCACCTCCAAAACGCTCGTGGCATACTGTTCCTTTAGGATAACCCTACCCCATTTCTCCTGCCATCCACACCATGATAGAAAAGTTTGAACCTGTCTCCTATACACCTGACCTTACTTCCCTTCTATCTGGCCTCTTGCAGGTACAATACATCAACCTTCCTTCTCTCCATCATATCAGCTAGCTCTCTCCCTATACCAGTCATACTGCCAACATTCAAAGTTCCTACCCTCACTACTACATTCCTAACCTTCCTTCTCTCTTCCTGCCTTCGGGCATGCCTTCCCCCTCTTCTTCTCCTTCGGCTAACAGTAGCCCAACTTCTGCCAGCACCCTATTGGCTAACAGTACTGGTGGTGGTCATTGTTAACCTGGGCCTCGACCGATCTGGTATGGAAATATGAAATGTTCTCTGCATAAGTAATTCAGCAGAAATTTTATGCCAGATGCCCTTCCTGACACGACCATCCCCATTTATCCGGGCTTGGGACTGGCACAAAGAAATGTACTGGCTTGTGCATATTCAAACATAGTAAATATCGGCATTATGAATATTCATTTTTTCACTTTGTATGCTTTGTTTTTGCCCTGTGGGTCTGCATGGTGAGTGTAAAGTTTCATCATACTAACTGACATATCCTGTTAACAAACATAAATAAATAAATGGGAATAGGAGGTTCTATAATGCATTGACCCTACGACCAGTGTATTTTGCCCTCATTGTATCAGACATCATAAGGGGTATTGAAAACAGCACCTACCTATCTGAAGATGACACTATATAGAAGGAACAGTGGTGGATGGAAGAACAAGCCCTTGCAGGTACTTGAGAAGGCTGTTTGAGCTGAGAAGGGCCATTGGAGATTTAATGTAGGCTAATTCAAATGTACTTTCATGATCCCACAATGGAATACAACCTAAGAGAAGTGACTGAAAATTGAAGTTGAGGAGAAAAGCTTTGACATGGTAGTAATTGTGTAAATAGATATATTGCTTATCCTTTAGGGCTAGAAAAGGTTTTTGGTTATTTGCCAAGTTTTATGTAAAGAAAGAAGGCAGACGTAGAATGAGGCATAGAGAGAGTACCTATTGTTGGGAGTTCTGAAGTGGAAGAAAAAGCCCCTAGTGCATTTAAGAGTTGTGAAGTGCAAGGCTGTCACAGTGAGTGACTTCTGTAAAGATAATAAGAATCTGATAAAGTAGAGGCGTGGGAAAGAGAAGGCCATCAGCCCAAATGTCCTTGTGGGCTAACTGTCAAATAAGATACGGTTTGATTTAACTGTTCTAGCTTTAGTCTAAAGGCTAACGTTCCAGTTCTGTTTTATTCCTTTGTGATGGTGTTGTTTTCCAAACTGAATTTTATGTTGTCTAAATAAAACACATTTCATTTTGTTAAGAAAATTAAATTAAGTATGCTAACTAATGCAACCTGAAACACAAGCCTTATGTTTAAATACTTAATTGTCGAGCTAATTCCACTTGAAATGCTATTATTGTG
>NC_056729.1:1901884469-1902006969 GCF_019279795.1 Protopterus annectens
GTTGGCAGACTCTACCAATGAGTATGTACGTGAATTCCAGGTATACACTGGAAAAGCAGAGGAGAATACAGAGGTCGGAGTGGGACACAGAGTTGTGGTTGACTTAACTAGGGGACTGATTGGCAAGAAGAATCACATTTACTTTGATAACTTCTTTACCTCTGTTTCGCTGGCACAGCAATTGTTGAAAGATGGTCTATACTGTTGTGGAACCATGCGCACCAATTGGTCAGGATGGCCTCTAACATTCAACAGACAGGTCATCCGAAAAGCAGCTCAAGGCTACTACAAGCAATTACAGACTGGACCACTGCTAGGTACTGAATGGAAGGATAGCAACCCAGTATTCCTCCTGTCAAATAACTGCAACCCAACCTTGCCAGTCTCCAGCACACACAGGAGAAAGTGTGATGGAACCAAGGCATCAGTGCCATGTCCACCAGTTGTAAACATGTACAACACTTACATGAATGGGGTGGACCAAGCAAATCAGCTCAGGACACAGTATCCCACTGCCAGAAAGGCCCGCATATGGTGGCTGTACTTGTTCTGGTTCTTATGGGATGTGGCCTTTGTCAATGCTTTCATTATATTCCGTGAAAGTAACAGCCACCAGCAACTGTCATGCTCTGGGCATGCTATTCCTTCAACACAGTTACAGTTCCAAAGGAACCTAGGCTTGCATCTACTTGCCAGTTACATAAAGAGGAAAATATGCACTGAGATTACTGTCCCAAAGGCTGTGAGCTAATTTGAGCATGGCTCTCATTTTCCGGTGAAATGGCATAAATCAAGATGCAAAAACTGTGCCAGCAAGGGTAAATGTGCTGAGCCATCATGGGGGTTCTTGACTTGCAGGGTCAACCTGTAATTTCTAGTGGGTTACTGACATCAGGAATGGCACATGCTGCGATGCACAAGACAAATCAAGATGTGTATGCTCTTGTGTTGGTGGATGCATCACAGGGTGCATACCCAGCCACCATGGATCTTATTATCCACCTGGATCACAGTTGGGAACTTGGAGACTCTTCAGCTCAGTCTCATAGTGCTGCTGTCCTAGGTAAGCATGGCCTTGGAGGTGCCACTGTGGTGCAATATTTCCCCTCCGGGAATGGACACATGCAAAACGACAAAGCCTGGTTCAGTCTTGGTCTTTTCACGTGTTGTCTTGGTGTAGCTCTCCAGTCATTCTCCCTCTCTTCAGGTGTAGTCAGTGTATGCAGTCAGGGCAAAAGGGTTTACATTAGCTCCTCCCTTCCATCTTTATTGCCATTGCTGAAAGGACACATGTAAATGGAAAAGGCAGAGGTAAAGCAGAGTGCCTCACCCTGCATTTTCTGTGTACATGCACCCTTTCTGTGGCCCCTTGTCAGTTACCGGCTAAGCCCTTCAGCACCAATTCCAGGAAGGTCCCTTTTCAGTCTATTTTGCCAACTGCTCTTGTGTTGGTGGATGCATCGCAGGGGGCATACCCAGCCACTGTGGATCCTATGATCCACCTTGATCACAGTTGGGAACTTGGAGACTCTTCAGCTCAGTCCCATAGTGCTGTTGTCCTAGGTAAGCATGGCCTCGGGGGTGCCACCATGATGCAATGTTTCCATCCAGGAAAGGACACATTCAAAAATACAAAGCCTGGGGCAGTCTTAGTCTTTTCACATGTTGCCTTGGTGTAGCTCTCCAGTCAGTCTCTCTCCCTTCAGGTGCGATCAGTGTATGTAGGTGAGGGTAGTAAATGTATGAAGGTCAGAGCAGCAATTAGTGAGTTACTTCAGTCCCTCATCCCTTAGGTCCATTACTGAATGGGCACATGTAAATAAAAAAGGCAGAGGTAATGCAGACTGCTGACACTGAAGGAGGTCATGAGACAATAGTTGTATCAGCAGTCTGAGTGGGCAGCCAGCACAGCTATGGGACACTTCAGATAGCCAACATCTGGAGTCCCCATGCCTGCGCTTGGCATATTAGTGAAGCTGTGGTCCTTACCCTGTTTTTTCTCTTTACATGTGCCCTTTCTGTGCTCCCTTGTCATTGTCCACCCATGCAGCATTTTAGGTAAGGTAAGACTGTGTTCATCTGTTCTGGGAATCACTGGAAAAGGAGCAGCCAAAACCCTAAGCTGTCCCATTGCAGAATCTTTTGTTGGTGGATGCATCGTGGGGGCATACTCAGCCACCTTGGATCTTGTGATCCACCTGGATTGCAGTTGGGAACTTGGAGACTCTTCAGCTCAGTCCCATAGTGCTGCTGTCCTAGGTAATCATGGATTTAGGGGTGCCACAATGATGCAATGTTTCCATCCAGGAAAGGACACATGCAAAAAGACCAAGCCTGGTTCAGTCTTGGTCTTTTCACATGTTGTCTTGGTGTAGCTCTCCACTCAGTCTCCCTCCCTTCAGGTGTGGTCAATGTATGTAGGTGAGGGTAGTAAATGTATGAAGGTCAGGGCAGCACTTAGTGAGTTACTTCAGTCCCTCATCCCTTAGGTCCTTTTCTGAATGGGCACATGTAAAAAGAAAAAGCAGAGGTAAGGCAGACTGCTGACAATGAAGGAGGTTGTGAGACAATAATGGTATCAGCATTCTGAGTGGGCAGCCAGCACAGCTATGGGACACTTCAGATAGCCAACATCTGGAGCCCAATGCCTGTCCTTGGCATATTAGTGGAGCGGCGGTCCTTACCATGATTTTTCTCTTTACATTTGCCCTTTCTGTGCCCCCTTGTCAGTCATTGTGCATACCTTGGTGTTTTCACGGGTAGTAGGTATGTACCTCTGAAGCATCATCACCACTTATGTACCTAATGCTAAGAATATTGCCCCTGTGGATAGGATGGAAGATTGGATGGGCTAACCAGCTAATGCATATGCTATACATACATACATATATATATATATATATATATATATATATATATATATATATATATATATATATATATATATGTAGTCTTCCACTACATCTGTCAAATATCAGTAGTAATCTGTTTGCATTTTCTTTCCTCTGCAGGTTTGTCCACCGTCTGACACTACCATGGCTTCATGACCAGGAGAACGACAAGTGAGATTGTGAGTATGTGACCATTCCTACATTCACTGGGCTGCCAGTCATGCCTCCGAAACTGAAAACCAGTACAACGTGAGCTTCCCCATATCCAGTGTGAAGGTATACTGGATTGCAAGAAGAGGTATGCATTGGTGCAGACTACTGCAGTTGTTGCAAGAGAAGTGTTCCATCTACCCTGAGCCCGACATTCTTGTGCTGCACATTGGAGTGAATGATATCATCTGTCAACCACTCAGAAGGCTACGGTTTCAAATCACAGCAGTTTTTGAACACCTGAAGTCTTGGTGGACATGATGTCATTTTGTGTGGTCTGATATAATCCCTTGACAGGCATGGAAAACAGCAAACAGTCAACAGGCAGCTCACAAGGCCAGACATTTACAGAATGGGTTCATGCATGGCTTGATGCACAGGGTCAGTGGATCTACAATCTGCCATGACAGTATCACTGCGGAAGATGTTCACCTGTTCAGAAGGGATGGCATTGACCTAACTGAGGAAGGCATTGCTTTGTTCTTGAACAACCTCCACAATGGTGTGAGGAGAGCTATACAGGATTGGTAACATGAAGCTTGTGAGAAGAATGGAAAACACAAATGACCAAGTAGGATCAGTATAGTAAGTAAAACTCTATTATGAAAAGTGTTGTGTAAAATATTTTTATCTGCGTTTGGCAAATAACTGTGGTAAGGAGTTGGTGAGGATGCTGAGAAAGCACAACTGTTTCAGGAGAGTGCTACCACGTACAATCTAATATGTCAGTGACCATCATGCAGTACTTCTTTTTTTAGTCTGCTTTTATCAGATATGTGTAGAGTTCAGATGACAGGAAGGGCTTACTAATACAGAACGTGATCCCTTACATCCATTGCTGAATGAACACTTATAAAGAGAAAAGGCATATGTAAGGCAGACTGCTGGCACTGAAGGAGGTCGTGAGACTGCAGTGGTATCAGCTGTCTGAGTGGGTAGCCAGCACAGCTATCAGACAGATGAGATGCCTTGTCTGTCACTGAAGTCCCATGCCTGTCCTGGGTTCATTAGTGGAGTGGCGGTCCTTACCTTGCTTTTTTTCTTTACATGTACCCATTCAGCGGTATGTTGGCTACACCAAGAATGTGTATATTTACAATCATATGTGTCTACATGGTAAAACAATTGCTTCTGAATGCTATACATGTACATATATCAGTTTTGTTAGGACTCAGGTTATAGAAATTATGATTTTTTTTCATATTTTGGTAAATAACTTTGCACAAGGGAGCATGTCAGTGTTCCAAGTACTACCTCATTTTGAAGACAATATTGCTGGTTCCAACATGGAAAAAGAATTGTGCCTATATGTTGCACACATGTGCAGATATAAGTTTGTTTCAGACTTAGATTATGGAAATTGTGATTTTTTTTTTCATATTTTGGTAAATAACTTTGCAAGGGAGCATCTGAATGTGCTAAGTAATACCTCATTTTGATGACTGTATTGATAATTCTAACATGATAAAAGAATGGTGCCTGTATGTTGTACTCGTGTGCAGATATCAAAGTTTGTTTCGGACTTAGGTTATAGAAATTATAATTTTTTCATATTTTGGTAAATAACTTTGCAAGGGAGCATCCGAATGTGCCAAGTAATACCTCATTTTGAATACAGTATTGCTGCTTACAACATGGTAAAAGAATTGTGCCGGTATGTTGTGCACGTGCAGATATCAAAGTTTGTTTCAGACTTAGGTTATGGAAATTATTATTTTATTTCATATTTTGGTAAATAAATTTGCACGGGAGCATTTGAATGTGCTATGTAATACCTAATTTTCACGACAGTATTGATAGTTCCAACATGGTAAAAGAATGGTGCCTGTGTGTTGTACTTGTGCAGATATCAAAGTTTGTTTTGGACTTAGGTTATGGAAATTATAATTTTTTTCATATTTTGGTAAATAACTTTGCAAGGGAGCATCTGAATGTGCCAAGTAATACCTCATTTTGAACACAGTATTGCTGGTTACAACATGGTAAAAGAATTGTGCCTGTATGTTGTGCACTTGCAGATATCAAAGTTTGTTTCGGACTTAGGTTATGGAAATTATGATTTTTTTTTCATATTTTGGTAAATAACTTTGCAAGGGAGCATCTGAATGTGCTAAGTAATACCTCATTTTGAAAGCAGTATTGATAGTTCTAACATGGTAAAATAATGGTGCCTGTATGTTTGACATGTGTAGATATCAAAGTTTGTTTCGGACTTAGGTTATGGAAATTATGAGGTTTTTTTCATATTCTGGTAAATAACTTTCTAAGGGAGCATCTGAATGTGCTAATTAATACCTAATTTTGAAGACAGTATTGATAGTTCTAACATGGTAAAAGAATTGTGCCTGTATGTTGTACACATGTGCAGATATCAAAGTTTACTAAACACAAAATTTCCGCTGCTCTGTCCAATAAAGGGTTTTCCTCCAACTGCAACAAATATTCCACCACCGATAGTGAAAGGAATATATTTATTATTAAAACAGTTCAAACACAGTAATCAGCAGCAAACAACACCAGCAAAAAATCTTTGTTAATGTTCCAAATGAACCATTAGATTGAGCGCGCTTTCGTCCATAAACTACTGGAATTCATCAAAATCTAAACATTCCCTGACATGTTGTTTCTGACTTAGGTTATGGAAATTATGTTTTTTTTTCATATTTTGGTAAATAACTTTGCAAGGGAGCATGTCAGTGTGCCAAGTAATACCTCATTTTGAAGACAGTGTTACTCCTTACAACATGGTAAAAGAACTGTGTCTGTGCTCTGTACACATGTACAGATAGCACAGTTTGTTTAGTCTTGTACAATTATAAAAATTATACATTTGCAATACTTCTCATTATTATGCCTATATCTTTGCAAGGAAGCAAGGTGATCACACAAATGATGCATCATTTTGAAGCTGACATTCAGATGCACAACGTCTACTCTGATATGTAGGTTCTGTATGTTATAGGTGATGAGATATTATGCTTTGTTTATTTATCAGTTATGAGAAATACTATATTAATCTTGTTTCTGTGAATATCTCAAGAAAGGAGCATCACATAGTAATGGTTAAGGTATAATTTTAAAGCTGACATTCATACTAACAAATTAAATTCAAATTGTATGGGTCTGCATGGTACATTGACCAAGATATCGTGCTTTGCTTTTCCAAAAAGGTAAAAAATATGCACAATATCAGCATTCCTTGCCAAATATTTAATAATGGCTTTAATATGCACTATCACCATTTACACTGTTGGAAAGGTCAGTGTCTGCTGAACAACTTTTGCATTTACATTTTTAGTCTACCTCTTATAGGTAAAGAGTTATGAGCATTTGTTTTCTGTATGGTATTACAAAATGATTTTCTGAAAATGAGCTCAGGCTGCACTGTTGTTCCTATGGTGGAATTAAGCAGGCAGCTTTTTCTGAGTGAATGAGTTAAAATCTGGAGACTTTTATTGCCTGCAGCTGTGAATGACTGGTGTTTTTGCTTGCAACTTCGACTCATATTTTATTTCTCCTGTCACTTTATTTTGTAGTTGGAGTTTATAACTTTTTCATACAGTGATGAAATCTGCTTGTCAAATTACCAGTGAATTTGGTAATTTTATCGTAGCACTGTTCAATATGCATATTGGAGCACTGGTAGCAGAGAGGCATGTACACTGGATTTATGGCCTACCTATTGAGCAATGTATTGGCTCTGTATAGCCCTCCAAGCCATTGTTTTGTTTTCTCTATGAAGTTACTTGTATGAGTATGAAGCTTGAGCTTATCAATTGTTACAGCAAGTAGCTCGGTGTTGGAAATCTAGTCAAAGTTAGTGTTTCAAGCAGAGGAAATGGTAAAACTATATGTGTTTTAGAAGAGCAGCAGCACTTTTATTCAGTAAGTGTAAGATGAGTGTTTTCTATCCACTGTTCTACTGCTGGCTGAGGAGAAGCTGCATCAATATAAACTGGAGGCCAGATGTCTGTAGGCTGAGGAGAAACAGCATCACTATGAACTGGAAGCTAAACATTTGGAGACCAAGTAGAGACTGAGACATTTATAAGCTGAGGAAAATGAGAGACAGCACCGACATGAAGTGGAGCTTTTTACCATTCAAGAGGGTCATGAAGGTAATGGGGAAGGGAATAACTGGACCCCAGAAGCTGTAAAAGCCAATAAACTTTTTCCTCTATACAGGGATGGGGATGACTTTGATAGTTGTATTCATATATTTGAGAGGGTATGGAGATAGCATGATGTTGACCATGAGCTCTGGGTTTGGCTCCTGAGTCCCTTACTCCATGGTAAAGCTGTTCAGGCCATGTCAGTATTGTCTGATGTAGATTGAATTATGTTAAAGTTAAAAACTGTCTTCTTGACTGTTTTTAAATAACAAGTGAAGCTTATAGGAAAAAGTTTTGTGAACATAGATGTAAGGCAGATGAAAGTATACGCAATTATATTGCTAATTTAAGTACTTACTTTCACATATGGGTGAGTGGGTATCAGGTCACCACTTTTGAGGGACTAGCAGACCTATTGGTGAGGGAACAAGCCCTCAGTACTTTGCTTGATGACATTAGAATCTGGTTAACAGAGAGAGAGTGTAACTGTGGAGGATTTGGGGAGAAAAGAGGATCTCTATTTAGCAAACAGGGCACCAATGATTAAGAAAGGGATCCCCAGTGCTGTACATGGACATAGGGAAACCATGTGGGGCAGCCAGAACCACTCCAATAGAGTACCCCAGTAACAGCCCGAAATATTAGATCAAGTACACGGTTAGGGATTAGATGTTTCAAATGTACCAGAGAGGCCATGTAGCAGTCAAATGTCCATTGAGGCAAGGTGAGAACCAAAAAGTGAGGGAGCCAGGAAGTGGGGATGACAAACTGCCTGTGGTAAGTTGTTTGGAAACAGCAGGGGTGCAATCCATCACCAAATTTATATCCTATCTTAGTACATGGTAAACTTGTTACTGCTAAGTGAAACACAGCTTCTGATATAACTATTGTGAGGCCTACAGTGGTTAGAGAAGAGCAGTACTTGCTTGGACAGTCCACTCCAGTCAGAGCTTTGGGAGGGACCCTATTCCAGAAGCCTATAGTTAGACTTCATCTTGACTGGGAGGGTGGAAGAGGAAGCAAGCAGGTAGGTGTGTGAAGATATTCCTGCAGATATCCTGATAGGAAATACCTTTAATGATGTAGTGACATGTGTGCATGCAGTGGCACGCAGTCAAGCTTGGAGACAGGCATGTGGGTCCATTAGCCTGGGGAGACCCAGACAGATCACATACCTGAAGTCGGGACTGGTGTGGTGTCTACTTCAGACAAGAAGTTGTCCTGTACCAGTATGTCTGAAAGTGAACCACAGATGCTGGGAGGTACTAATGTTCACTTGGACATGGGGACTGCAAGGATGGAGATGAGCCATACTACCAGAGTGACAGTGAGGCACAACTGCTGAAATTTAGTAGGCTTCCTGTTGAAGGGCAGCTTTTGTTTGAGAATATTCCTGCAGATGTCCTGACAGAGAATGACTGTGATGATTCAGTTCTTTGTATGCAAGCAGTGACATTTCGTCAGGCTTGGAGAGATGCATGTAGGTCTGTTAGCCTGGGGGAGACATAGACAGATCTCGTACTTGAAGCCAGAACTGGTGTGGTTTCAGACAAGGGGTTGTCCTGTATCAGTATGTCTGAAAGTGAGCCACAGCTACTAGGAGGTGCTGATATTCCCTTGGACATGGTGACTGCAAGGATGGAGATGAGTCATACTACCAGACTGACAGTGAGGCACAGCTTTTGTTTGAGAATATTCCTGCAGATGTCCTGATAGGAAATGACTGTGATGATCCAGTGCCTTGTGTGCATGCAGTGACATTTAGTCAAGCTTGGAGACATGCATGTAAGTCCTTTAGCTTGGGGGAGACCTGGACATATATCATACCTGAAGCTGGGACTGGTGTGGTGGTTGTTTCAGAGAAGGGACTATCCTGTGGTAGTACGTCTAAAAGTGAGCCACAGCTGCTTGTAGGTACTGATGTTCTCTTGGACACAGTGACTGCAAGGTTGGAGGTGAGTGATAGAACCCATACTGACAGTGTGGTACAGCTGTCAGATGTTACTAGGCTTTCTGCAGAATGGGAGCTTGGGAATGTCACAAATGTAGAGCTGAGATAGGCTCAATTTATGCACCCTACATTACAAAGCTTGATGGAGATGGCTAAGGAAGCACCTGAGGATCAAGGAAGAGGGACATCTGTATATGAGAACAAAGGTTTGTTGTATAAAGAGTGGACTTCTAAGGGAGGGCTGGAAGCTGAGGTAGTTTGGCAGTTGGTAGAGACTAGAGCCTACCAGCTGCCATTTCTAGCTATAGTTCCTAATATTCCTTTTGCAATTGATATTAATGTAGAAAAGGTAGCAAATGCTTTGCTAGAAAATTTCAGCAGGGTATGTTTTCCAAGATAGATACTGACTGACCAAGGTACCAACTTCATGTCAGACCTGCTGATTTGTTTGTGGAAGTGTTGTGGAGTGAAACATTTAGAGACCAGTCTCTACCATCCCCAGACTAGTAGCCTTGTGGAGAGACTGAATTCTACATTAAAGACTATGTTTTGGATATTTGCAGACCAGTTTAAAAGAGCAAAGATAACAATTAAACCTAATAAATGTCAGGTGGGTATGGCATTGGTCACTTACTTAGGACATAGAGTGCAGAGTGGTAAGATTAGGCCATAACCTGTCAAAATGAAAGGTATTCAAGCCTGGCCAGTTCCCATTACTAAAAAGCAAGTGAGAGCATTTCTAAGGACAGTGGGGTACTATAGAAAATTTGTGCCCAGTTATAGTGCAATAGCTGCACCCCTTACTGCCCTAACTAGAAAAAGTAATCTAGATAAGGTAATGTGGACCACATATTGTGAACAGGTATTCCAAAAACCTAAAGAGATTTTGGGATAACCTCCTTTGTTGGCCACCCCAGATTATAGTGAAGAGTCTGATATGCAAATGGATGCATCAGATTGTGGGGTGGGGGCTGTGCTCAACTAGGTTTCCTCGGAAGAAGAAGAACATCACAGTGGATTAATAATGCCAATGCAGATGGATTGTCCAGGAAAGGAAAGGGGTTGATATTCCCAGCAGACCCATTTTTCTCAAGTGTTTTTCAAGGGTCACTTTAAAACCATGCTTGAGTCATGGGGGGATTTGAAGAAATTAGATACTGTCATTTATGCTAGCATGTGTGGTTGAGGCTTTGTACATAATTTTTAGATTAACCTGTGTATTATATGCCAGCATGACTAATTATAATATTGTAAATAAGTTCTTACATGTTGATTTATAATCTGTTTGTGCAGAATGCTTTAAAGACTTGAACAGTGTTCCTTTACATTTCTAACTATGCATATTTGTAAGGAAGCGTCTAACTGTAGACTGTCACAGAATCAGCTGATCTACAGATGATGTGATCAGAATGTTGACAGTTGCTATGTGTTACTGTCTGAAGCTGAAAGACAGGAAGGAACTTTAGTAAACAGCTGTTGGTTGATTTTCCAAATATGAAATGAAAATTAGAACCTGAGCAGTTGTGATAGTTAGACTAGTCTATAGAATAGCCTGCTGAAGACTGTTAACAGTCAGTTACAGTTATAGTAGTTGTCAGTTGACAGCCTGTTACCATTGTACTGTGCCGTTGATACCCAAAAGGACTCACCAAGAACTGTAAACCTGCTTTTGCTCTGTTGTGATAATTTAGTTTAGATCAGGGACAGTGTTTTTAGTCAGGAAAATTATAACTTAGAGTTTTCCTAAATCTTGGATTTCTATCCTACAGTATTGATTTCATTTCCCTGGTTATTGAGTTCTGTTTATTTATTGGAAATGACTGTTTTAGATTTTTAATCATTTTGCTCATTATTAAATATTTTATTAACTTACATTTTGGCTGGTCAGTCAGTGTTTTCTTTAGTAATTTGAGAGTGCTTATACCTGCTTTGATAACTTTCAGGGCCACCCCGAAGGCATGGCTGCTTTAGGTCATTTGCTATTATTTGCTTTGATATGTCAATTTTGATAACTGGACACTCCTTTGAAAGGGCATGTAACACTCTGGTTGGTGGCAGCAGGTTACTGTATTATTTTGGGGAAGGGATGCAGCTTGTAATCTGTGTCAGGCTTTCCCAGAAGTGCTTGGATGTATGAGATTTAATTTATTTAAGTATGAGTGTATCAGAGGTCTTAAACTGACACACATTGCTCTGAAGTATGTAATAAGCCTCAGGATTCAGCAAGCTCTGCACAGTGTACAGGAATATAGCTGCTACACACAATATGGCCGAGGAGCGATCCAGGAATGAGCTCCCGGGACGTGCACGAGCGCCCCAACGCTATTCCTGCACGGACACAATCCCTGTATGCTAATTACCCCATTAGCAGGTGAAAAACATGCAGATGAGGTAAATTAGTGATCCAGGATGCAGGCAGGCATCTGTGCCGGAATAGTGTAACCTGCAAAAATGTATTCGGCTACCAACCAAATACATTTCTGCAAATTATAAAACTGAGGCATGACAGCTCCAAAGAAAGCATGTATTCAATGTAGTAGGCATGCCAATGGCCAAGTAGATGGCCATTGGCATGGTAAATAGTTGCAAAATTATAAAAAATAACTTCTTTTTTGGGGAGGCCAATTTTTACCATTTAAGCATAGGGCCATGGTGGGCAAATGGGATCGGCCTGAAAATAATAAAAAAAAAAAGCTGGAAATAGGCTTTTAAACCAAAATCAGCATTCTGTCATAATAGTCAGTGGCATGTAGAAGACAACAATACCATTGAATAGACGTTGCTAAAGAGGAAGGATGAGTGTCAGTTTTGTAACCATGCATTAGCAGTCAGTTTTATGCAAATGAGGGGATTGATACTGAATCACAGATTTCCCCTCAGTGTTAGCTAGCACCCAACTGTGTAAGTGTAGCAAAACCATGGTGCAAGCCTAAGAGGTAGATGACCTCATAAAGGGGAGTGTCATGCATGCTGTAAGCTTATTGGAGCTCTGTGGCCTGTGTTTGCTCTTAGCTAAGGACAGCTAAGGAAGGGTGTGTGTCTGAGGCTGCCTAGCAGTGTTTACATTGCTTAAATAGGTGTGCATGCTGTGCACCGGGTTTTAAACAAAAAAAAAAAAAAAAAACATGAAATAGCAGCTCTGTTCACATCTGAGCACTGGGTATGCATGCTGCACCTCGGGGCTTAAACGGGAAGGCAATGGGAAGGGAAACCAGCAGTAGGAAGGCAATAAAGGAGAACTAGCATAGGTGGCAGGTGAAATGTATCAGAATCAGCCAATTGCACAGGTAGCAGCCCAGCACAGCACACTACTATAAACTATGCAAACACCTTTCACTCTGTTTTTTCCCACAAACTCTACCCCACTGGTGTACACAGATGGGGAATTGTTACCAGACAAAACTAACAAAATGATAGGGGCTGCTCTTGCTCTTATACATCAATATGTGGAAGAGACTGAGGGTGGTGAGGATGAGAATGCTGATGACCAACCCACAGTGAGGCAAAGAAGAGTGTACAGACCCAGGGTAACCTACCAGGAGCTACATGAGCTGGAGATAGTGGAGCACTATAGGGTAGACAGGGACATCCTACAGCAAATTGTTGAGCTGTGCCAGCCACGCCTCACACACAAAACCAACAGAGGGGAACTCATCCCAGTGGATACCAAGGTATGTGTAGGCTTAAGAATACTAGCCACAGGTACCTTCCAAAGGGCAACTGTGAATATCTTGGGGATCTCACAAGCATCAGCATCCAGGGTACTACACCAGTTCCTGGATGCCATATCAGCACATTCCAGTGAGCACATATAATTCCTCAACACCCGTGAGATGTTGACCAACAATATGCATCTCTTCTACCAAATAGCAGAATACCCTGAGGTAGTGGGTGCTATAGACTGTATGCACATACATATCAAAGCACCACCTGGTGAGCAGGGTAAGGTCTATATAAACCACAAGGGCTTCCCCTCCAGCAACTGCCAGGTCATGTGCAATGCCCAGGGCATTATAATTAATGCGTGTGCTGGCAGCCCTGGAAGCTATCACGACTCTCACATTTGGCATATGACACAGCTTTCCCAGTGGAGACATTGCATATGGCCACCTAGTGGGGGATGCTGGTTACGCACTGGAGCCATGGCTGATGACACCCATCAGAAATGTGCACACACCTGAACAAGAACTCCATAATGAGGCACATGCACAAATGAGAATCATAATAGAGCATGAGTTTGGGATGCTCAAGTCACAGTTCTGTTGCCTGGACATATCCGGTGGAGCCTTGCAGTACTCTCCAGCTACATGTACACAAATTTGCATTGTATGTGCCATGCTACACAATATGATCCTGCAGAAACAGCTGCAGCAGGAACAGCACGGGGCAGAGCCACACAGCCCCCCATCATTGCCAAGGCCTGCATAGGCACAGAGTGACTTGGAGGAGGAACAACCTAAGCCTGCCCATGTAGGCAGAAGGAGGCATGCCCAGTATGCCCAAGCTTTTGCAAAGAGGCAACACATAGCACATACACTGACACGGTAGGAACCCAGGGAATGACACCTCTTTCTGACTCGCGCATACAGTAAAAGGGATGCCAAACATGACACTTCCTGTGCTTTACCATGTATAGGGAGTATACTATGTGCATCCAACATAATCAGCCCTCCAGCACCATCCTCAATACTGGCACAGCCACAAGTAACTTATTCTTCCTATCAGTTGCTGAATGGAGTAGTATGTTCTGCTAGTTGTAGCTATGATATGGATGTGAGCATGCAAGGGAGTTGGGTGGCTGAATGGGATGGCAGCAGATAGTGGACACCTATATGAGCAGCATGGAATCCATAACAAATACTGGTGTCAACAAAGTAGGTAGCACTAGACAAGGTGACAAATCCCATTGCAGTACATGGGGTGGCCCAAATGTGTGTCCATAGGACACACACATGCATGTCAGTGAAGTTCACATACAAAAACAGCCTCAGCCAGCAGGACAGGTGTAGATGAATATTAAGAAAGGCTGTGCTAAGGCCTCCAATTAATGGCAATGGAGAACACCCCCTCCAGACCTACACAGACAGACTACAACAGGTCAGGCAGTTGTATATTAGTTCTGCAGGGTATGAAGTTTGAAACTGAAATGTAGGTCAATAAAACCTAAGATCTGTACTCTACTGATATGCCTCTAGTATGCATGATAGGTGGGAATACAAAACAAAATGGAAGCCAACAGAGTACCTGAAATACCAGTACAGTCATAGCAAATGTTTACAGTTGTCAGGTGCCACTCCCCCCCCCACAATCCTATGTAGAAATGCAGGAACATGTACAAGTGGGGTCAATAACAGTGGAGCACAGATTACTTGAGCTGGCCCAATTTACAGGATAGATTGTTGTATGTGTACAGGGCTCTGTGTTTTAGGTTGCTGTATGTTGTACATTGTGTGGAAGTGGTCAGCATGTAGGCATGGAAGATTGTGTCCCAGTGGCCTATGGCCACTACTGTTGATGATAGGACCATGTTCTGACAACAGCAGTGCCAACCACAATGCATCCCAGCATTACCTAATTCAGCAGTCATCCATGCTCATTGTTCAGATGTCAATATCTGTCACCATCTGAAAGATGGACATGCCATGAATGTGGGCCCAAACATACACACACTACACAGGTGGAAGTACCCTAGACAGAGTAAATAAAATGTAACTGTCAACTGCACACACCATTGGAATTGTACATACAGGTTAACAGTACATTAGTTGTCTGTGTAGTATGGAATACTGATGTATTCTGGCCAATCACTGGCAGACCACAAAAGGCATAGTTATGAAGTAATGAGAGAATGCCTATGTTCCCACAAAAGGCAGCATAAGGGGGATGCCCCAGGTATATCTGTGAGTCAGCTGCAAGAAGCCTCCATATCACACATGTGCTCAGCTCACCCCGCCATCATCCACAGGTTTATCACAGGTCATATCCCTGCTGTTGAGAATGAGTACAGCATAACCCCCACTTCTGTATGGGAATACCCATAGAATGTAGTATGCTGAAGAGGTGTCCTGTGCAGGTATGTACCTACACTCCCTCGCTGTAAGCAGCACCCTGCCAACATCCAGTCCAGTGGATTAATATGGACAGGACAAATTGCCATTAACACCTCACATACTTACCCTGTCACCCCAGGGGAATCTAGTGGCATGTAGCCTGGGACTGTAGGAGTGACAGAATACACTGGCCTGCTACAGATGGCCTGCATCACTACCAAATGCCATACAGTCCTCTGTCAAAGGCCCGTGCCTCACCCAAACTGCCAATGTATGTTATCTCATGGTATCCCAAATAACAACATAACACAGTCCGCAGAACACAAATGCAAGGCCATATTGACAAATCCCAGTAGCATGCCCACCATGTCCTACTGCATGAACTGTAGACCAACCCCTAAATAACATTGGGATGAAGGGACAACTATAGGGATACTTCACAAATATCACACGCATAATGTTAGGAAGGGGATAGAATAACATTGTGGGGGGTGTAGAAGCATGGACGCCATGGAGTGTGTGAAGTCTGAATCTCTGTGTGCCCATACTACCCCTGTCTACAAACCCACTCATAACCCACAATGTGAAGGGGAACTAACCAGATATATGAGCCCTGCCTCTGGGTAACCTGGGTGATTCTGAACAGCTGAGAGGTATGGCCACAGCAGGATATGGCCATTCTGTTATGTCAATAGATGTACAAGTAGGAGATCCTCAGTCACCACAGTACCAAAGTGCTGGAACATTTACACAGATCCATCAGCTAGTGACTGCTTCTACCCCTCCAGAATGGCATGAGTGTGCAAGAATATGTAGGATGCAAACCAAAATACTGGACACAGCTTCATTCATCTTGTATTCCCCAGGAAATAACTGTGAGCAAATAAGTATATCTGTTGGTAGTTGATGACATAATGCATCACAGTGTAAAATAGTACTTGTCTGAATATATCTGCTAACACCAACTATGTAACACAAGCAGCACAGACAGCAATAGTTACAGTATCCCACTAGTTGTCACCTATTGTGACTCCATATTGTCAACCTATCTACAGATATTCTGCAGAAACAGGATGCTAGCTGTAAGTGTAGAACACACAATCCTGCACTGGAGTACAACCTGCCTGAAATGGATTCACATGTTCAGTACAGAAGGTTATACTGGGCATGCTCCTACACTTAGAGAAATGAAGCCCATGTCTGATAACAACAGTGGGCTATAGATATCTGTCAGTCACAGATATCTGTGTGCGCGCACGTGCGTGCGCGCACACACACACACACACACACACACACACACACACACACACACACACACACACAGACCACATTGCACACCATTCATGCTTTGCACACACATTGAATAGGAATACTCACACATATTCAAGGCCAACACACTAATAGGTCAAACACACACACAGATGTGGGGAAGAGAGAAGCAGACAATGACAAAGAGATTGCAATCATGAGTCCTGTCCCACCCAACACACATCCAATTGGTCAATATCACACGTGCCAATGTCAATCACTGAAGACATTTGCTTTTGGTAGCCCTCAGCCCAATAGTATCTGTGGTTTTTCTGATAACTGTGCAACATGATAGTACAAATTGGAATTCATCTAGCATTTGTATACCCAGTCCTGTCAAATATAAAGCTGTGTGTGACTGAGTGTTGTGTGTGTGTGCTCCCAGAGGAATGGTTTATGGGCCATTCACGCACACTGTACTTCCAATATCCCATGTTAGCATTCATGCTGATGTCAGTCACCTTGAAATAATGCTCTGGCCAATTATCAGCCCAATAATATCTGTGGTGCATGCAATAACTGCGTAATGCTATGGAGTAACATACTAGTTAGGTAGGAGTTCCAATCCCAGACATGGCAACTATGAAACTCGGCATTTGTGTGTAGAGATTCATGATTTTGAGGCCATTCACAGTCACTACACCTCCCATTGCCCTACTTTAGCAAGCCTGCTGATGTCAGTCACCTTGAAATACCCCTTTGGATAAGAGCTGATGCTATAAGCTCCGTGGCACATGTGATAACTGTGTAATGGTATAGTGTAACATACTAGTTAGGTGGAAGCTCTAATTCCAGACATGGCACCTGAGAAAGTCTGTGTGTGTGTTTGTGTGTAGAGATTCATGATTTTGAGGCCATTCACAGTCACTACACCTCCCGTTGCCCTACTTTAGCAAGCCTGCTGATGTCGGTCGCCTTGGAATACCCCTTTGATAAGGGCTATCCCTACAAGCTTTGTGCTTTGTGCAATAACTGTGTAATGCTTTAGTGTAATATACTAATTAGGTAGGAGTTCTAATCCTAGACATGGCAACTGTAAAACTCTGTTTGTGTGTGTGTGTGTGTGTGTGTGTGTGTGTGTGTGTGTGTGTGTGTGTGTTTAGTGATTAATGATTTTGAGGCCATTCACAGTCACTACACCTCCCTTTGCCCTACTTTAGCAAGCCTACTGCTGCCAGTCACCCTGAAATATCCCATTGGACAAGGGCTAGCCCTGTAAGCTCTGTGTCACGTATGATAACTGTGTAATGCTATAGTGTAACATACTTGTTAGGTAGGAGGTCTAATCCACGACATGACACCTGTAAAACACTGTGCGTGTGTGTGTAGAGATTATTGATTTTGAGGCCATTCACAGTCACTACACCTCCCATTGCCATACTTTAGCAAGCCTGCTGATGTCAGCCTCCTTGGAATACCCCTTTGGACAAGAGATAGCCCTATAAGCTCTGTAGCACATGTAATAATTACGTAATGCTATAGGATAACATACTAGTTAGGTAGGAGTTCAAATCCCCGACATGGCAACTATGACATTCTGCGTGTGTGTGTGTGTGTGTGTGTGTGTGTGTGTGTGTGTGTGTGTGTGTGTGTGTGTGTGTGTGTGTAAAGGTTAATGATTTTGAGGCCATTCATAGTCACTACACCTCCCACTGCCCTACTTTAGCAAGTGTGCTGATGTCAGTCACCTTTAAATATCACTTTGAAGAAGGGCTAGTCTTATAAGCTCTGTGGCACATGTGATAACTGCTTAATGCTGTAATGTAACATACCCGTTAGATAGAAATTCTAATCCCAGACATGGCAACTGTGAAACTTTGTGTGTGTGTATAGAGATTAATGCATTTGAGGCCATTCACAGTCACTACACCTCCCATTGTCCTACTTTAGCAAGCCTGCTGATGTCAGTCACCTTGAAATACCCTATTGGATAAAGGTCAGCCCTGTAAGCTGTGTGGTGTGTGCCATAAATGCAGAACAATGTAATAGCAGTGACTGCACAGGTATGGGTTTGAATCACATCTGTGACAAGTGTTTATGTGTGTACCTCAAAGACTTTGGCCCCATTTACAGCCAGTGCACATCTCAGAGCCTGAGTTTAGCAGTCCTGCAGATATCATCCACCTTACAAGTACCCGTTGACAGCTCTAAACCATGTCAGGTTAGTGTTGCATGTGATAAATGCATAGCATAATGGTCTCTAAAGATTGTTAGACTGAGGTTGGAACCTCACCCCTGGCAAAAGTAAATGTGTGATTAGGATAAAAATATTTGTGGGATCTATCACCCAGTGCCGGTATTTACAAGTCTGGTGATGTTCCTCACCTTAGAAGTACCATGGGACAACATCCATTCTAAAAGCTCTGTGGCATGTGTGATAAATGTGGGACACTATAGTAACAATACTTAGCTAGGTAGGAAGTTGAATCTCAGTACTGGCAAGTGTGTGTGCTAAGGTTAATGATTTTGAAGCCATTCACAATCACTACAGCTCCCATTGCCCTACTTTAGCACGGCTGCTGATGTCATTCACCTTGACATAACCCTTTGGCCATGTATCAACCATCTAAGCTCTGTGAGGCTTGTGATAAATGTGTAATATTGTAGTGTAGCAAACTAGTTAGGTAAGGGTTCTAATCTTGATTCTGCCAAAAGTGATGGTGTGTGTGTGTGTTTCCCTGACAGAGTGTGTGTGTGTCTCCATTAATAGCTTTTTTATGGACATTCACATATACTACACTTCCCTTATCCCTTCTTTAGCACTGTTGCTGATGTCACTCATCTTCAAAGATACCTTTGGACTACTCTCCAACGTGCAAGCTCTGTGGCATGTGCAATAACTGCATAACACTGTAATCATAATACATAGGCAGGTAGGGGTTTGAAACTCAGTGCTGGCAAGTGTATTATTGTGCGTGTGTCATCAGTATCCTGTTGGGGTGAGTGTGTACTGACAAGATCCATTCCATTGTGGGTTTCGCTACATCATTATATTGAGGACCTATGTGTTCCATTGTCCACATTGCAAGGCCACCAGTTTTCAAACACTGTAGAGGTTGTAGACCATCCTCAGCCATAAATGTGTACAGCCATGTGCAATTACTATGTGACAGTATGTATTAGTAAACAATATAGGCAACTGTTATAATACCCACATACCACTCTCCACTCACGAATCATACACAAGAATGCTTAGATCTTACTGTCTTACTCCCTTTCTTACTTTGTCTCTGTCTCTCTTCTCTCTCTCTCTCTCTCTCTCTCTCCCTCCCTCCATCCCTGCTGGATGTGGAAAAGTACATATGTTTTGCATAGACAGCAGCTTGAGTTTTGTAAGGAATGCTCATGATCAGATGATCTCCTGTGCATGAATTGTAGTCCCTCACTTGCTAATTGCATGTGGAGCAGCTGTGGTATCATTCCTATAGCCAGTTGCATGGAAACACACTCCTATAACTAAGCACTTCATGTGGGCGTTGGCCCTTTTCCTTCACTGTGAGCAGGACTTCATGTAGCTGTTTGACAAACAGCATCACATAGGGTAGTTGGAAATAGCTCTTACAACATACACTGCTTTGCCAAGCCAACAAACAGGAGGGGGATGCTCCACACATGGGGACAGAATGTAAGTATTAGTGTTCTACATTTGAACCAATGTGGGTTTAACAGGGCTTGTGTGGATATAGCTGTTCTACATGATGTAAAATATGGCATGACAGTGTTATGTGGTTGAGGAAACTCTTACCTGTAGGGATTTTCGCAGACTGCTCAGAGACTGGAGTCTTACATGCGTTGTGTTACACAATTTCTGTCTTTAGATATGCAATAGCATACTCTGATGATTGCAGTCAGTACATGGTGACATGCATGTAACTTACTGACTTCATATCCCTCAGAAGAGATATGTCACAACAAACCCTGTTGCACCAGGATATTTCTCAGATTATCACAGCAATATGTCAATATCGGCACTATGTTTGTGCCTCTGTCACACAAGTCTGTCACCCTTTGTCTATTGTCTATATGTCATGAGGTAAGAGGTGCATATGTACAGTACATCATTATTTACTGACATCATACCTGATAACAAGCCAGTGAGATATCTGACTGCTAAACATGTTATGTATAGTAGGCCTCATATTTGAGGACAAAACCTGGACATTCTGTTGTAGTGTATACAGTAGTGAGGTCTGTATACCTATGGTGATTGTTGACAGATTGTGTGTTGTGAATATGTTACTTGGCCTGTGTACATACTGTGGTAGATGTCATTGTTCTTGGTCCTGTTCTATCTGATGTTGCATGCTGCTCCAGTTTATGGTACCCTATCAGCGTACATGTTTACAGGGCCAGACTGACACATGTCTCATACCACAGTCAGGCATCAGACTACACTGTGTATTAACAGCAAAACAACAGGAGTCAGCACAGGATCCAAAAGCAGGTTTATTAACTTCACTCTCTAGCGCCTCGGCCACAGTAAGCCTTCAAGGAGTAAACTAACAGTACTAAAACACACTTTATATAGTCACAGAAATCATTCAATTACATAATTAACCAATTAATCAATAAAATTGATGAGCACCTAAAAACTATATAACATTCTTCCAACTACATTCTGTATTCAAACCTCTAGGTAACAAAGTGTCATATTTTAAAATTAAAGTAGTTTCCTTATTTAAAAGTAATCTTCCCACAACTAACTCATCAGGTTCTGCTTTAGCTACCTGTTGTAAAATAGTAGCTTTTAAGCTATCACTATTGCCATTTATGAAATTCACAAAAATGTAGAGCTAAAGGGCTCTCTATTTTCTTATTTCTTATATCCCTCAAATGTTCTAAGAGTCTAACTTTAAACATTCTCTTAGTTTGACTGATGTAGAATTTATTACAACCGCATTTGAGGGCATAAATTACCCTATTAGTTCTATAATTATATATGCCCTCTAAATTAAAATTTTTATTATTAATTTTAAAAAAAGCTCTATGTATGTATGGACAAGCTTGACATTTTCCACATGGAAATGTACCTAGAGTAGTTAACTGAGTTGGTATTTTCACCATTGATTTAGAAAACCTGGTCCGTACAACCAAATATTTAATACTTTTACCTTTTGTATAAGAGAAAATTAATTTCTTAGTCCTTAAATTCTTTAATTCATCAAAATTGTCTAAAAATTCCCAAAAATGTAATATATTTGATTTGATCATATTACTACAAATATTATATTTAGACACTACAAATAAATTATCTACACAATTAATAGTTTTGTTAGATACAAAATTGCCTCTACTTTTTTGTTTATTAAATCTATCATATCTTAGTTTAACAATTTTGTCAATATCACCTTCTACTAACTTTTTGTCATAATTTCTTCTCAAGAACATCTTTTTAGTTTCTTGAACTTCTTTAAAAAATACCTCATCAGTATTGCATAAACGTGAAATCCTTAAGAATTCCCCATATGGTAAAGCATTAATAACATGAAAAGGATGACAGCTATCAGCTTTCAAAAAATCATGTGGCTCTCCAAATTTTCTGTGTAAACTAGTTAAAATGGGTTGACCATCAATACCCTGTACATTTACATCTAAAAAATTAACTGTGTGTCCACACTGTAACCCATCAAAACAAATCTTAAATCTGTTTTGTTGAATCTCTTGAACAAAATTCTGTACATAATTCTTCCCTCCTTCACATAAAAATATTAAATCATCAATAAATCTGTAATACATTTTAACATATTTTTGTACAAATTCATTGTTATAAATACATTCTCTTTCCACAAGACCCATGAAAATATTTGCATACATAGGTGCAAAGGGAGCACCCATTGCTGTTCCCTGTTTCTGTTGAAAAATCAAGTTGTCAAAACAAAAATAATTATTTTCTAAACAAAATTGTGTCAAATCAAGCACATAATGAGTTAATGGCTTATCTCCCATAGTTTTGTACAACGCCTCTAAGCCAAATTTATGTTGAATGTTTGTATAAAGGCTCTTAACGTCTAACGTAACCCAAAACATATTTTTATTCCATGTAATTGACTTTATTTTATCCAAAAAGTCAAAAGAGTCTTTAATATAAGAAGGAAGGCAAACAACTTCTTTTAACAACACTTTATGTAACACTACACCTAGGTTGTGCAAAAAATATTTCCTTGCAGACACAATTGGTCTGCCTGGTGGATTTTCAGAGTCTTTGTGTATTTTAGGGAGGCAATAAAAATATGCTGGTCCAGTGTCCTTTAAACAAAATTTCCCTTTCACATCCTTATCTGACCAAAATCCTAGACGAAGGCCCTTGTGAATTAAACTAATGTATTTAACTTTTGCTTGTTCAATGGCCTCCTGATGAACTATACTATAAACTGTTTTATCACTCAATAAATCCCAACACATTTTAAAATACTGAGTATTATGCATAATTATTATTCTATTGCCCTTATCAGATGGCTTTATAACTAATTCTGTTTGTTGTGAAAAATTCTTCAGTTCCAACCATTCTAGTTTAGATAAATTATATTCAACTAGACTCTTATCGAAATGGTTTAAATAATACTCTAATTCAAATTCTAACATTGCGTGTAGTTTCTTAATGCCTTCATGGCTAAACGGAGGCATAAAGGTGCTGTTCACATTAACACCCGAGGTATCAATATACCTCTGTTCATAAACTTCACTATCACACGAAACAAATGACTCATCTGTGTCTGAAATAGAATAATCAGAACTTGAACTATTAGCAATATCATTCTTAGGCACTAAAACATTAAAATAATACCACATATGAAGCTTCCTAATGAAGCTATACAACTCAAGTTTACATTCATACAGTTTCGGAAGCACCGTGGGTACAAATTTAAGACCACAATTTAGAACAGACAAGAGATGTTCAGAAATATCACAACCAGATAGATTAATTACATTATTTGTTAACAAATTAAATTCAATACCATCTGGTTCTTTTATTGTCTCTCCAAGGGTGCTGAGGCCCATTTCTGTAGTATTCCTGTTCGCCAAATCCTCTTTTGCGTGATTGTACATAACCAGAGTTCCGAAAATGATCTGGAAAAAAATGGCGATTCGCTGGAGAGGGCAGACCTGGAAATTCATTGGCCTCTACATCATTAATACATCTATCTGAAGTCTGGTTGGGTGTATTAACGCAAGAGGTATTGGCAAGTCTCTCTCTGTTATCTGAATTCTGATTGGATGGCTGAGCCAGAGGGCGGGTACATTGATTACTACGAAAAAGATACACATTACCCTTATCAAAGTCTCTCAAGTCCCGTTGAAGTTTATGCATCTTTTGATCAATTATTTTCTTTTCTAGGATGTTAACTTTATCTTGAATGTCTCTGAAACATGCATCCAGTCTATTACAATCTAACACAGTAACCAAGTTGTTGCAAACTGCGTTAATATCTTTTTTCAAATTGACAAGTTTAATATTGTCCCTTTCTATTTGAATTTTTATCCATTCCCTAGAGCATTGATGTGCCGCACACTCCCATCTAGTCTGAAAAGATTTGTCTGTTTGACAAGAAGCATTAAACGGTTCAGACGGGAATTTAATAGCTCTGAGACCTCTGGGAATGATATCTAGTTCAAGATATCTAGATAAACTATTCACATTGTAGTATGTTGCTGTTTCTTTATGCATTAAATTGGTAAGTTTAGAGACAATGGATTTAACTTCTGTAGTGAAGTCCAAGGAGCGCTTACCAATATTCGCAAATGGATTGTTCGAGTGTTTGCTCCTAGTTTCCGCGAGGAAGCGCTCCCATGTTGGAATATCCACTACATTCTCAGTAACTGCAGTCCTTTCTGGACGATCATAATTGCGTTCTGAATTTGTGTTGAAAAATCCATCTAATGTCCTTTGAGAAGAACCAGAATTTTTCTTCTCTAAAAATCCTAGGTACATTTAATGCAGGATCACTGGCCATGGAAAGGCAGCAGCAACAACGGTGAACACAGCAAACCGGCAAAACAGCAAAACAACAGGAGTCAGCACAGGATCCAAAAGCAGGTTTATTAACTTCACTCTCTAGCGCCTCGGCCACAGTAAGCCTTCAAGGAGTAAACTAACCTGTTGTTTTGCTGTTTTGCTGGTTTGCTGTATTCAACGTTGCTGCTACACTGTGTATTAACCCAGTATATGTAGGGCTACAGTGTGACTGGTTCATATGAGGGTGGTGTACAGTACATATATTGTAATATTACTTATGCTTACCATAATGTGACTGTGGCTGTGTTCAGATTGGTTGTGGGTATGCACTTTCACACTGGTGTCTGTTACTCTGTGCTGTTACATGCCTGTAGTGCCTGCTATATTTGCAAGTACATGTGCATTCCCCCATAAGAAACTTGGGTCAGTGTTGTGGCAGTCTACCTGTTGTTAGCACAGTGCTTTGTGACATGCTTAGCAGCTCAGTGTATTTACTTAGTGTGATGTTATGTCCAGATATTTGTCAGATGAACTGTTGTCTGGCCACCATAACTGATGTGTATGTCTGAAAAAGCAGTGGGATGGTGTAAAGATGTATGTCACTAAGAAGTGTAAAGTATGTGGGCTTGAGACCTCTGCTCCTCCCATTAATATGTGTTAGGACAGAAAGGAGTGTGTGAATACATCAACTGTGTGACCTTACCTATTCCAGTATTTTTGCAATATCCTTATTTACATGGCTGTAAAAATCCACTTTGTCAGGCTTGGTCCACACATCTTGCACTAAGGAGTTCTGTGTATACCGCTGCACTGACCAGATTGTGTCAGCCTGTCCACATTTATTAGCCATATCTGCTGTATTCCACAGGATCATTACTGTGATTTGTGTGGTACTTCACTATGATGATCTTATGATGTCTGTCAGTAAGTGATGGTGTACATGTCAGTATTAGAAGTGACTTCCCACACAAAATGTCTGTTAACACAACCCCTGTTACTGTAGTGACATTCCACATTTATACCTGCAACACTTGCATGACATCCCCTTGCACTAAGTGGTAATGACTATTGGTGCTGAGGTATGACTCCAGCATGTTATGGGCATATGTTTGATATATATATATACATATATATATATATATATATATATATATATATATATATATATATAGATATATATACAAATGTGAGTGTGTGTGTGTGTGTGTGTGTGTGTGTGTGTGTGTGTATATATATATATATATATATATATATATATATATATATATATATACATATATATACACATATATATATATATATATATATATATATATATATATATATATATATAAATGTGTATGTACATGTATACATATATCTACATGTGTGTGTGTGTGTGTGTGTGTGTGTATGTATATATATATATATATATATATATATATATATATATATATATATATATATATATATACATATCCATATCCTTATGTGTAAACATGACTGTTGTATATACCTTCCCAGATGTATCACACCATATTTAGCTGATATATTTATATTTAGATATAACAACATGCTTGATTCAACACTAATATCACTAACAAGTACTACACAATTGTAGAAGTCAAAGAAGTTGTTCAATACTATTCAGTATGTGTACTGACAGATATATTTGAAAAAAACAGCAACCATCTTCACAGCTGTGATTGCTTAGTCGTTAACTGCTGTAACTATAGTGTACATGGTTTAAGACCTACAATGGCTGTTTATTTTGTTGCTAGGCAGAACAAAGACTGTTGGATACAGAGTTGTTAAGGCAGTTTTGAGCAGCTTTAAGCGGTTTTGCGCGGGTTTGCCCAATGGTAAGCAGTGCTAACGTATGGTTAAATGAATAGGCACTTACACTGTGTAGGCTTTGCTTACCAGTGTGGAAATCTGTGTAGCATGTTTATTTAAGCATTGCTTACACCTGCTAAGCTTGGCTCAGCCCTGGTAACCAGTGATCACATTCCAGTCTGATGAAATAGCATGGTAATGACATATTTAATAAGTGTGTTCAATTCCATGTACATAACATGCTTCTATGTGCTGTCATTACAGTAGCAAGGGGTGTGAGTATACTGTATGAGACACCTGAGTATATATGGCTAGTACAACAGTCTTTTCCTTTTGTATGTGTGTCCTACATGGGTAGTATCCTAGGTTATATGCAGTCACACTTGCATGCATTGTATCATTATGTTACTACTGTTAACAGTGCTTTTCCAAGTAAGAGAAGATTGCAGATTATACTACTGGAACCATACACCCCTGCATGCAAAGCTGGACTCTGAGTACTGACTATTGTGTTCTTGGTGTGTGAGCTGTGTGTTATTAAGTACTTGTTACTGAATATTGATCTGATATGTGGATATTAACTGCAGACTACTATGTGTGTAGGACATGTCACTGAGGGCTGCTGTCATGTAGTAATGGAATACCTATCAGTGTCAGACAAGTATCTGTCAAAACATTAAACTAATGCATAACTTGTTGACTAGCTGATTTCTCTCTGTCTTTTGTACAGATGTGCAGATGTCAGATATCCATCTTGGCTGCTCATAGGCAATCTATGCTTGACTTACACTGACATGTCTGCCCAGCTGTGTTATGAATGTCACAGCTAGGAAACCCCACCCTGTATGCACCACAAGACATGGATACCTCAACTAGACTACCACAGTCAACAGAACATGCTTGGATACAGGTCTCCAACCCAGACACAGGCCATGTTATGTAATATATGTTGCATACATGTCAATTGGAGCACCTCACTGGCCCTCTGCAAGAGACAACCAGATGATGGTATGTTGCATTTAACTGTCACCCTGAGGATCACCCACATGGAATCAGTTGATAGATGGCCTGCTGAAAAATGTCAGGTGGCATGATACCACTGTACCCACATCCTCTATTCTTCTCATTTCTCCATGGACAATATCCTGGCACACACCTAGGAACACCTGCACCTATGGACCCAATTACTTACATGTGTCAGTGTGCATTGCTAAGAATAACAGTGTCTGCGTGTTTGTAAATCTGCAGTTGATAATACCCTGAGGACCTTCTCACACACTACACTCCCCACTGCCATAGTTAGAAATGGCTGCTGCTGTAAAGGACATTAAATGCACCTTGTTACACTCTTCACCCTATGGGTTACCTGGAGCAGTACCCGCACAACACTGTTGTACAAATGGGTAGATAGGCATGAGTTACCCTCTGAGTCCTGGCAAGTGTGTGTATATGTGCCAGTGTGTATATTTGTAGGATATAGCATTCTGAGGCCATATTCTCCAAATACAATACACCTGGCCATAAAGTATAAGGCACAGTGATGTCGTTGACATGAGGAGAGCCATGACAATCCATCACTCTACTATCCCTGTGGCATGTGCAATAAATGCATATCCCTGTAGTAGCATTGATGAGATAAACAAGTGATTGTATTGAAGTCCTGGTCAATGTGTGATTGTGGGCATGTCAGAGTATTTTCATGGGTTCCAGTGAGTAAAATATCCAATGTGGGGTGCGGGTGCTGTGTATATTGTCTTTACATCATGGTACCCCCAGTTCATGTCCCAAGATCCACTGTACGAGGACCACTGTCACCATCAACCATACAGGTAACTGAGTACACTATCTAGCCCAATGATGCATGTGCTGTGTGCAAATTATCTGTAACAGACTGGAGTCACTGACAAGGTAGATAGCACTGATAAATGCAGGTCTCTCAGATGTGTCTATGACTGTTATATGTTTGTCAATGTGTATATGACAATATGGCGTGCTATGCATTGTCCATTAACACCAAGTACATCCCCGTTATCATACTGTACAAGACCTGTTGATGTTCCTCACTTAACAAGAGACTTGGGACTCACCTCATCATAAAAGCTGTGTGGTGTGTGCAATTAATGTCAAACACATTAGTAGCAATAAGTACCTAGGTAGGGGTTCTACTCTCAGTGTTGCCAAGTAAGTGTGTGTGTATGTGAAGGGATCTACTTCAGTTTGAAAAATATATATATATCCCAGGAAGTCATCTGTCTGAGAACTGACTGGCAGATGCTAATATTACAAAGGAATCATGTCATGGAAATGCATTCCATCAAAACTAGTAGTAGATGTGTAAATGCCCTCTTCCCCACTGTATAGCTGTACAGCAATACTGGAGTTGGTATATATAGTTGGCTGTCAATGTTGTGGACACAGCCACCCTCATTGGGGTTATTATTGTGTATATCCCCACGCTTAGTCTGCTGTAATAATGTACAGTGTATGTTAACAAGTTAAGTAGTCATCATTCACACTATGTGCAGCTCTACACCACCCAACATCCTCCAAAGTGTAGGGCTGTGGCACCCACACCAGCACATCTATGTTTACCAATGCTGGGATTGCACTACATTGGGGAAGGGGACATATACCCTGCCAGTACCAGCGTCCATGACATTAAAGTAGCAGACTGATTATTTACTGATGTGATGTTTTGCCTGTTATGTCTTGTTGGAATTATATAGGCTAAAATGGGTTTACTGCAAAATTAAGTACATCCATGTATACAGTATTCTCTGTGTATTGCATCAGCACCAAAGCCTTTGTGTGTGTGTGTGTGTGTGTGTGTGTGTGTGTGTGTGTGTGTGTGTGTGTGTGTGTGTGTGTGTGTGTGTGTGTGTGTGTGTTATACACAAACAGGTGGTGTGTGCCACCCAGTACACTTACCATTGTCCACTGTAGAAGGGCTGCTGACATCAGCCACCATGCACTCACCTGTATACACCCCTCAGACCTATCAGCCATGTGGCACATGCAGTAACTCTTATACATACATGTTACTTGTGTTCAGCTGTACCCAGGATATGACACAGTCAGTGTGTCACCACAGTGCCATACCCCTTGTAGGAAACAACAGCAGACCAACATCCTGCTGACACACCTACAACACAAACTGAATACATTATAGAGACCACTATCAGTCAGTGTTAATAACAGCTATAATGCATCATGGCTGGACAGCTACACATCCTGACATGTAGCATTAAACTTTCCTTCTGAAAACACAGCATTACATTGCTACACCTTAGTACAGTCACCCTGTGCATCAGAACAACATTAGTCTGTCCCTGCATCAATGGTATGGATGACAGGGATGTGGCACAGGTATCATCATATGCACAGGGTGTGTTGTGGGTTTTCCAGAGACCTAGGCTGAGCCAATTGGCCATTGTTGTACAGCGTTTCATTTTGAATACTGTTAGGCTGAGCCATTTGGTTGACATCATGTGTATGTGTTAGGAGGTTTTGTTATTAACTGGGCTGTGCAGATGTGGTGTGTGTAGGTATGGAGGTGCCCTAGCAGTGTTGGTAATGTGTGTGTTTGTGTATGTATGCACACAGTTCAGCCATGTGGCTGCCCTATACAGGGATTTGTTGGGCAGCTGCAGACCATACATGGCAGGGCGTGCAGTTCACTGTCTCCAGCCATGGACACTAGAACTGTGCCTGCCAGGGGTTCCACTGGCACTACCGGTTACAAGGACAGAAATGGTACTCTCCTCTGATGATGACAAATGTCCGCTGGATCTGGGTCCCTGTTGGGACTGGCCAGGGTCATGTGCTTGTGGCCTGCTGTGTTGTGGTTTGGACAGCACCCCCTCCTGCAGTGCTGGTGCTGATACTGCCACTACCGGAAAGGCTCTGACTTGTTGCACATCCCCAGAGACCTCCACCTGTTGGTGTTGCTGACCTACATCCACAAGGCTCTTGCCCTACTCCCACCATATGCTCTAACACAGACATTGCATGGTCAAGGATTCCCACCATCTCACCCAACTGTCTATCCAGGACCTCTGGAAAATAATGGTGGGCACCTGTGAGATCATGGATATTCTCAATAACAGCAGAATGAGTAGCCCTCTGGAGCCTCAGACCCAGTCTGGTATAATAGTCCATTCATGCCTGTGCTTCCATGATGGCCTGAAACATGCATCTGGTGACACCTGCTGTGGCACGTCTGCCAGGGGCATGATGTCCAGCAGCCCTGCTATGAGCACCTCTGTACATCTGCCTGTGGGGTACCTCACCGGTCATCCAGATATGGCTGCTGTGTACAGACACACTTGCCATAGTCACCACACTGTCCTGTCTCATGCCACCACCCACCAACTGTCCCTCATCTATGGCCACTGGTGATGGGGTATGTATAAGCAATATGACTGTGTGCAGGGATGGGGTGGATAACAGTGGGATGTCAAGCGATGGCACAGATTCAGCCTCTGAAAACCCCACCTGTGCCTCACCATACCTATCATCATTGTCAGAGTCTATATGGACAGTAACATCAGTTCGCCTGCAGGAGGGACCCTGACCCACCTCAGCACCTGTGAGGGAAAAACAGAAAACGTAATTTAAGACCTGTACATCATTGCTTATCTATATATATATATATATATATATATATATATATATATATATATATATACATATTCACACACACACACACACACACACTCTTACAAGTGAGGTGGCACAAAGATATTACACAGACTTCTCATTACCCAACTACTGCAGCTATACTCAATCCCTTTTACCATCATTATACATCTATGTGATGTATGAGTTGTGTTAGTAGGTGATGCCCCTTTCCCTGGAACACACTGCACCCATGTACACAGTATTGCTGTACACCTGTTCAGCACTCTGCCATGTACTATGCAGCATACCTCACCCATTGCTGAATGTGTATATGTGTGGCAGTTATATTTGCTCTGTTGCTCACAGCCCCCATGTGATTATTTGACACATACCTGGGTTGATATGAGGACAGATGTCAAAAGTGAATGCCTGACGTCTGATTTTCAGTTCTCATCATCAGCACTGCATGTATGAGCAATACAATCCAATTATTCTGACAACCTGCAAAGCTTGCTGTGGCTATGAGGAGTGTACATACCCTTACTGGCATGCCACTCTTTTCCTTGATATTCCATGGGGCCACAATACTGCATATATTAACATTACACACACCTGATATGTGACATATGACCTGTGCAATCAAGTGCAGTATCAAACAAATGCGTTAGTTGTGCAGATGTTGATTGGGATGCATACAATATGTGGGTTGCATAAGTGTGCACACCCTTAACATGATGGTTTGTTGCAACACCTGTTAAGTGAACTACAGCAGTCAATGTTCCTGGAAGGTGTACACTAGCATGTCCCATCTTCACTTGCCATTATTTGGTCTTTCTGCCATACAAATGTTCCCCAACTCAGCCAAATTGCAAGGTCAGCTCATGTACACAGCCCTTGGAGGTCACACAGTGCCTTCACTATTGCTGTGGAGTCAGAGTTATGTTTGGCACAATGCATGACCTTGACTCTGTTTGGATACAGTCATTCTTAGTGAGCTTTGGATGTATGCTTCAGTTCACTGTTGTGTTTCAGGATAACACCACTCCCCACCCTCAGCCTTTCTGCAGATGCTTGACAACTATGGGCCACACATGAGTGTCATTTTGCAGTGTCCCAAATTTGGAACACCATGTCTACCGGCCTAGTTCCTGCTAATGAACAGCAAATCTAAAGGTGTACACTGGCACTAGCAAGGTACAGATGGGGATGGTGGGGCTGAGGTAAAGTGAAGTGTTGCTTGTGCAGCACATGTATCTTTATTAATACTGTCTGTAGGTTTCAACCTTGGTCTCGGTACACCATTACACATTGCAACACATGCCTTTGGGAGACTTGATGTTATGCATATGCTACCTGTACAGAGCCCTGGATGATGTCTCCTGTGGAACAACTCTTTCATCTGATTACCCTAACCCATAGGCCACACTTATGCAGAGTCCAGGTAATTGTTGACACAGGTACTGTACAGGCAGTACTAGCTAGACATTCCTGCAAGTCCCTCAGTGTTGCTGCATATGCTGGGAGCCTCAATGATCAGTCTGCAACATATGTTGTCATCTGTCTTGGATGGGCATCTGTGTATTTTCTACATTAATGGTGTCCCATACTTCATCGTCACAAACATGCTTGCCTGCACTGTTTGCCATGGTATATACAATGGCAAGGTAAGGCTACAACTCCAACTACTGAGCGCTACCTTTTGGATATGGGATCCATTCCATGGTTTGTAAGATGTCTGCAAGCCAAGGCTGCCTCTGTTGCAGGTAATTGGGCAAATGTCATTAACATAGTTCTTGGACAGCAGACCATTGCTTGGTGTGACATTGAGGACCCATACTTGATGGAAGGTGCATACTCAAGATGAGTGAATGCTGCAGTACCTCAAAAGCTGCTTCCACAATATGATATTTGGAGTGTGTGCACTCATATGCTTCCATTGCTTGTTAAAGCATGTACTCCCCATATTTGTTGCCCTAACGTAGGATTCCATCTTACACATTCATTACTAATGTTGGATCACATTACAGGTTGTAGAAGTTGTGGAATGTGGTATTGTGATATGCCACTGTGTAGATCTGTAACAGTTTGTCATTGTAATACTGGTATATACACTGTTGTACCCACTGTATAAAGGTAATGTTTTATACATGTCCCTGCTGTAAGCCATTTGTCCCACCATTATGTTTATCTCTGTCCACACATCTTGCAAGTTGTTAGTTATACTGCAGGATTCTTATATACCCTTCCTATATGCCACATGGTGACCACTGTGATGCAGTGCAGTTAACAGCAACAATAAGTGAGCATGTAAATTATGCATTATGGGTAGGTGCATTAAATGTGTGCATGGCAAATGCCATGGCCATAACCTGGCTGGTGTATTGGCAAACCTAAACAAAAGACCTCCATACTCACCAGCTACAGGCTGCTGCCCCAGAGGTATATCAGAGGGACCTAAATAGTTGCGTGAGAGATGTGATGTCAGTAGCCACACCTGTGGCATTGGTACAGGGTGGGAGCAGCATTTCAGTATATCAACAGTACAGACCCACAATACTACATATTATGCATATCTGTTCATTACTACACTGCAGTGACAGACTGTTATCTGACATATACATGAAGATACTTTACAGATGAAGACAGATAAGCAACAGTGGTCTACTAATATGCTTCAGGGGCTTACCTGCATGCTCCTTGTCCATTGTGTGGGTAGCACCACCTCCACAATGCTATCTTCAGGTTCTTGACTAGGCTGGGGGGGTGGGTGCCCCAAGGCTGGCGAGGAGCTCCTCACCATGTGTCAGTGGGGGCTGGATGGTATGACTCCCACCTGTGGCTAGCTGGTCCTCCTAACTGCAGCAGCACATTGATGGGTGTGGCGGATGAGGTCAGTGCAATGGCGTCATACCTGCTCATAACTGCGGTTATGCAGGCTGACATCGTTTACCCTGTGGATGAGCTCATTCCACAGGGCAGTCCTTTCCTGCAGATCATGGGCCATACACCCAAAGAGGGCTCCATAGTGATGCACTATTAAGTTGATGAGGATTTTATTCTCCTGTGGAGAGAACACAGGCAGTTGTTCTCTTGACATGGGACCTAAAAGACATAAACAGTAAAATAGGTCTGAGGACCTCATGCTGCAAAGATATAATAGTTGTTAATTGACATCCCACCCAACATATCTGCAAAAATAATCTGAACACACACATCAATGGGTATGTCTATACCAAACCTACTGTTGGGACATATATCCTATTGTGCAACAAATGTTGAAATGTGTTTCTATTCATGTTCCATGTTAAAACACTATCACTGGTGGCCGGTTGCTAACATTTAACCTGCATGCAATTGTAATGGCTTCTATTGTTCCATATATGCATGTGTTCTGTTTGCTATGCAACTGTTCCAAATCTCGTGTTTTGCATTATTGGGAATATGTATGCATGCTGTTATAACTAATCCTGTATTGTGAGGACTAATACTACCCACATGTGTTCTAAAACTGCAACACAATAGCATGTTTGGAAAGGCTGTTCCCAGCAGAACCACCTCTCCCACCTCATCTGGCCATGGCACCAGGCCACAGCATGTCTGGGACCCAACCGGGACCTGGTTATCTGCTGGTCCTGTACTATCTTCAGGTGGAACCAACTCAGGGGATGGTGCCTGTCTCCCCCCGGGAGCACGCACAGACAGGATCCTGTAACCTGACATCAGGTCCAGTGCATAGAGAGCTCTGCAGGGAACTGTGGGATTTGCTACACCAGCTTGAGGCCCTTGTGACACATATAGAGGTTCAGCCTGCCCCTCCTGCTCAGCCCCAAGCACAGCCACCTTCAGGACCATGAAGATGCAGTAGTGACTGCCCATGGGTGGGGACCTCAGTCCCACTGTTTCCATTTGGGAGCTTATGGGCTTCCAGTTTACAAACACTCCTCCCTGTCCTGGTGACTATCTACCATATGTGTCATATACCACCCCTGTATGCTGTCTTGTCTGTTGTATCTGTCTTCCGAACGAACCTACCTTCCCATATGTACCTACTATCCTTCCCTAACATCCAAGTCTCGCCTTAACACAAAAAGGGCAATCTGTTCCCAACACAAATGTCACACCATACATAATTGTCCATTTTCCACCCACTTACAACTGCTTACACATGCCTTAATCACTCTGTATCCAACAGCCCTTGTTTTGGCCAGCAAATACATTATCAGCTTTTACAAGTGTGTAACCCAGGACCCTGAACACCATAGCCACATTATTTACCAGTAAGCCATCTGAGCTGCAAATATGTGTGATGTGTTCTCAAACATATCATGCAGCACCGTCATTCAACAGTAGGGGAAATGTATGTATATATATATATATATATATATATATATATATATATATATATATATATATATACATATACATGTATATATATATACATATACATATATATATATATATATATATATATATATATATATATATGTGTGTGTGTGTTTATATATGTAGACATACACGTCTATAGAGATAGAGATATATATGAGTGTGTGTGTGTGTGTGTGTATGTATATATATATATATATATATATATATTTAGATATAGACTCTGAACCTCCTTCCTCAACTGCTGCACTGTTCTGCCTTGCTACAAAACAGAGTGTCACATGTGGACACAGCCTAACATTGGGAGGGGTGTATATATGGACAGATCATGGATAAGCCTATTACAAAGCTATGAAGTTTGTGCATGATACATTTCACATTAGCATGACTGTTCTGAAGGTGGTGGGGTTTGACACTCATGTGTCTATCATGACTTCATTACTTCAGCTTTCAACTATTTGCCAGACCAATATACATGTTTGGAGGAACAGCACAAACACTATAATGGCTTACATCTTGTCATTCTGTACAGATCCGCACAGTTGACAGATATGGCCTACTACCCACAGGGCCAGATGCTATGTCCATACAGTTGTTCAGCAGGACATCATTACAGCAAGTCTTGATGGCACATATCGATCTTTCAAAATCATCTGTCTCATTATTACAGACCAAGTACTACATTCAATTACATGCTGACATGTTTCACATACCTGTTTTATTATTCTGCTCTTTTCTGTGTTGCATTTTAGGATGTCTTCCTTGTTTGTTTTTTTTCTTTTTAGTATTATTTTTGTTTTTACTATTTCTGTTTTGCTGGGGATTTTTATTTCTCTCTCTCTCTGTCTCCACTACAAGGATTGAGATTGTTTGAACAGGTTGCAGCACGACTTTGGTAGATGATGCTCAAGATCAGGTGATGGCCTCTGCACCAATTGGTGTTCCCCACTTGCTAATTGCATGCAACCAGCTGTGTAGTACTTCCAATAGCCAATGTCATAGCAACCCACTACTATAAATGACTACATCATGTGGGCACTGCCCCTTTACCTTTCCTGAATGGAAGGCATCCTTCCTGTGTGTGGGCAGCTGTGTTACAGACAGGTGGCAATACCTCTTACAACAGGACTTGCAGACACAGGCCAAATACATGTTTGTATAAGGTTCCAGACTTGCAGACAGTTTGAATATTGCTTTTATATGCATTGAATACTGCTGGTTTTACAGGGTTTGTGTGTACATGCTAGATTTGCATGGAATGAAGTCTGTCTGCATAGCTCTCAACTGTGGGCCTATCCACATGATGGCCAGTGGACTGGGTGTTTGTTTTGTCTGGTCACCATACAGGTCCTGTGTCTGACATGTCAGTAGCTTTATCTCCATTGATTGCTATTGGTACATGACAACATCCATTTGTGTTTCTTACTTCATATTCCTAAATAAGGGTACGTTGTAACCAATCCTGTAACACCAGCAGCTTTCACAGTGTATAATAGCAATATTGGAAATATGGCCCTGTGTTCCAGCCTCTGTCCTGCACATATATACCAGACTTTGTCCAGATGTCATGCAGTCAGAGGTTGGTAGGTAATTGCCTATCATTATTTAGTGATGGCATTCCTGCTATCATTCCAGTGATTTTGTGGACTCTCACACAAATTGTGGGGTAGGATCCATATATATGAGGACAATAGCTGGACAAAACGTGTGTGACCTTGTACAGTCTGGATGTCATTGTATGGAAAACACTGTTATATGCCATTGTACGGCATTGTATGGGGGAAAGTTATTAAATGCTTTTAACCTATGCTGTTAGAACATGTGAGGGATATTGGTGTTAAGAAACATTAAGGTATAAGGCTGTACATTTTCATACATTTCACCATGGGTACAGTGGTGGGTTACAGTTTACTGTCTTACACACAGTTCTGTTTGTCAGTGTGATAATGATGTTTTAAGTTAAGCATTGTTATGTAACAGATACATTTACATTGTGACAACTAATACTTTTCCCCCTAAGGGTTGAGTACAGAGTGTAATTGGAGGCTGATGAACTACATCTCAGTCTCTTATTGCACACACTCTGGTCAAAGCTTGACAACATGGGGGTGGAAATGGGACATATTTGCATATTTTTCTTATAAACTTGGAGGACTGCTAGAGTGACAGGATTTGTTTTCATATACATTTTCTGAAGGTTTTGAGGTCTGAAAACCAAATGTATGTCATTATTTGCTGACTACAAATCTGAGATAATCCCACTGATTTGCCACGGGGACAGGTGAACAGGCAGAAAATGAGCCAGTTATCTGGACATTCTGAAAGGATGTGTACAGCTGAGAGGTATGATTATGCATACAGCTTACTACCACTCCCAGGATTTAAACTATGGCTGTGTCTGATAAAAATACCACAATTTAAGTGTCAGCAGAGTGTGCTGTTTAAATATTGCTGTCTATCTCTTCAGTGTTTTCTGTTTAAGTTTCTCATGGTTGTACAATCTGATCTTGTAATTACAACAGTCTCTTGCAGACATTCCTAGACATATTTTTATGTAGCACAGTGTGAGAAACAGTGGTTGACGCAACAGTACTATTCTGATATCAGATGTTCTGAATGCTACATGTTAGCCATACAATACCAGAGTAAACACTACCAGTCCAGGATTCAGTCTTTATTGACAGGCACAGTTTTCTTATCTGACAGACCTGTGGAGCGAATGTTTATTAACACTAGCTGACTGTTTCCACACATATTCCCAGATTCCGAGTTAATATTATACATATACCTCTCAATCTGTTAATGCACACACTCTGGTCATAGCTTGGCAACATGGGGTAGAAATGGGACATATTTTGTGTACTGCTCTCATAAACTTTTGGTGAGTTGCTAGAGTGACATGTTTGTTTCCATATACATTTTCCTGAGGTTTTAAGGTCTGAAAATCAGATGTATGTCACTATTTGCTGCCTAAAATTCTGAGATCATACCACTGATTTGCCAGGGGACAGGGTAACAGGCAGAAAATATGAGCCAATTATTTGGACATTCTGCAAAAATCTGTACAGTTGGAGGTAGGATTATGCATACAGCTTACTATCACTCCCAGGATTCGAACCATGGCTGTGCCTGCTAAAAATACAACAATTTAAGTCACAGTAGAGTGTGCTATTTGGATATTGCTGTCTATTTCCTCACTGTTTTCTGTCTAAGTCTCTCTTGGTTGTACAATCTAACCTTGTAATTACAACAGTCTTATACAGGCATTCCTAGGCATTTTTATTATGTAGCACAGTGTGGGTAACAGTGGTTAATACAACATTACTATTCAGAGAATGCAACACTAAAAATGCCATATGATACAAGAGTAAATACAACCAGTCCAGGATTTAGAGCTTTATTGCCAGGTAGTTACAGTTTTATTTAAATACGACATATATGGGATCATTACTGTCATATTGTCTGGTTTATTCAGTGCAACCCATACACACAACAGTTTTTATACTGGCAGCTGACTTTCTACTATGTAGTAGTCATACCAAATAAATAAAAACAATCAGGATTGTTACTCACCAGCCTCGCAATGCAGCCTTTGCAGCCTACTCGCATGGGCTTCCTGATTCACAACCCACTCAGCTGCAGCTGTAAGGGAAATAGAGAAATATTTAGCCATACCTAGCCAGAATACACACAGGCTGGACATTATTGAACAGTTACTGGCATGAATACTTTCACACTGCTGGGACATCACCCCTCTGCCTTGATTCTTGGATCCACTGATCCAAGAGCTCCCTCTTCCTCTGTTTCAGGTCGGCATAGTGGTGCCTGACCTACTCACCAGTCAGAGAGATACCAGTGGCACTGGTGAAGTCAAGGGTGAGATGGTCCCAGGCTTCAGCTTTATATTTGGAGCCTTGGTACTGGCCCTGCAGCAGTCTCTTGTCGTTTTTTTTTACAAGGATTCCTACCATGACCTTGGAATCTTGGATGCCCAAGCGCTGCCCCTGGAAGTGCATTCACTTTCTGACTCCATCCATGCTGCCTACAGTGGGAAACTGCAACCAGTTATGAGCTGTATTCCCACCTGTGGGGATTAAATATGGCCAATTTCCCACCCTTTGCTATGATTGGATGGTTTTGAATATGCTGAGATAAGCTAAGCTACTGGCAAACCTGCTTATCTAAGGTTGGCATTGCTTAAAGGAACAGGTTCAGCACTGCTTACCAATGGGCAAATCTACTTAGCTGGGCTACTCGTTGCTTAGCAGTCATATTTACACAACGCTTACACCTGGTAAGCAGAGCTGTGCAATGCTTAGCAATGCTTATTTTTCATTTCATAGACTATCTGCTGTATGGCATTGATTCATCATTCATTACATATTATAACTTTGTTTACTGTCCCTGATATCCCCCAATGTGCTTTCATTACATTTATTCATGTGTGACTATACTGTATGGGGCACTTGTGTTTATATGGGAGTTCACAACTTTATTACACTGACACCTCACATCTGGACCTAATGCAGTACTCCGGTTAACAAATACATGCTATTTAGTAGGCAATGCAAAAAAAAATTGTTTATGCACTGCTGTCACATTTAAAATGTGAATTGGTTACAGTGGGGATTGAACCAGGAATGGCTGCTCGCAGAGCATTCGCTCTAACCACTACACTGTTGTAATACTGCTTATGTTGGATGTCTCTTACTATTTAACTTCTTGTGCTTTTTAAGCTGGACTAAGTGTAGCTAAGCAATGGGCACACCCATGCAGCTATGCTTAAACTTTATCACATTTATATAAAAAAAAAGTTTTGTTGTGTTACTTTAGCTATAGCCTTCAGAATATCCCTGCTAATGCTAAACCATGTATTTTTATCAGCTTTCTGCTTCATGGTGGGCATACCTCTCAATCTCTTGGAGCAAAAACTCTGGACAAACCCTAAAATGATGGGGGGACAAATAGTGACAGATTTTAAATATTGCTCTTACAAACTTCAGCAGTTGATATGCTGATAGATCTTTCATTAGCATGGATTTTCTGAAGGATGTGGAAACTTTTAAACTCAAATGCTTGTCATTATTTAATGACTTCAATCCTCAGCTGTTTTCCAGAAAGGTACAGATTTTAGGAGGAACACAACAAAAATATGTGACAAACATCAGGATATTCTGTGAAAATTTGTACAGTTGAGAGGTATGTTCCTGATGTGTTGGGGGTGTTATGAGTGCTCTCATTAATTTTAATTGCCAAAAGGCAATTCTGGAGAGCAGGGGCATGTGTATTGTGAGAGCTCTGCTCTCAGACATACCCTTGCACTCGTACATGCTCCATGTAAGTTTAACAACACAGGCAGCGCGCCTTCATGAATATGCAAGGTGTGCTGCCATGCTGTATAGAAGCAGCCCCTGCCATGCAGGAATAACTTATTCCTGCATGGCTGCTTGCTGAATCCCAGTGAAGGACATAGATTAAAGGTGGGCAGAAGTATACAGTCCAGTCCCAGGTTATAGAGCATGTTCCTGTTGTGCTCTTTGGGTAAATCGTGAAATTTTACTCCTGTTTAAGTGACAGTCTCATATTAAGTCAGAGATGAGGATTGAAGCTCATTGGTTACTGGCCCAGGATAGAAGGAAACATCACATTATTGCTGGCAGTCAGGTAAGGTATTGCCCAGATGTCACATTATTTGTTGGCAGCTGTGGGATTTTTAATTGAACTTCAGTAGCCTGTTGGTAGTTGTCATTAGGTGTGCACTTTTGACAGCCACAAAGTTAACATACAAAATTTCAGTCCACAACAGTTTTATTTATTTTTAGTTAGTTAGTCAGAGACAGTAAGCAAAGATGCCAGCAAAAGACTATAGAAAGCTGACAAAGAAAGAGTTAGCCAAGGAGTGTGAAGCCAGAGGACTGGTACATGGCAACCTGACTCAGGAAGTAATGATCTCAGCCTTAGTTGCAGCTTCAGCTGAGACCAGCTGTTCGGAGGATATCCAGTTTGGTATTGGAGATGTGTAGCCTGCTGAGACAGTGCAGTCCACATTTTCTTCAGAGGATCTGTAAATCCATCTTGAGTTAGAGAGACTGTGCCTGGAGGCTAAATGCCTTGACCTGGAAACAGTAGAGATACTATGTCTGGAGGCTGAGGAGAAGCAGTGTCAATATGAACTGGAGGCCAAATGTGTGACTGAGGAGAGACGGAGACATTTAGAACCCAAGGAAAATGAGAGGCAGCACTGGTGTGAAGTAGAGCTTCTTACCCTTCGAGAGGGTCATGGAGGTAATGGGGAAGGGAATAACTGGACCCCAGAAGCTATAAAGGTCAGAAAATGTTTTCCTCAATACAGGGATGGGGATGAATTTGATAGTTTTATTCATATATTTGATATGACATGTATCTAGTATGATGTTGACCATGAGCTCTGGGTCTGGCTCCTGAGTCCCTTACTATGTGATAATGCTGTTCAGGCCATGTCAATATTGTCTGATACAGAGTGTTTGAATTATGTTAAAGTTAAAAACTGTCATCTTGATTGTTTTTATATAACACCTGTAGCTTACAGAAAAAGGTTTTATGAACATAGAAGCAAGGCAGATAGTGTGTGGAATTATATTCCTAATTTAATTACTTGCATTCTTAGATGGGTGAGTGCATATCCGGTCACCACGTCTGAGAGACTGGCAGACTGTTTGGTGAGGGAACAAGCCCTCAGTACTTTGCTTGATGATATGAGATTCTGGTTAGCAGACGGAGAGTATAACTCTGTGGAGTAGTTGGGGAGAAAAGGGGATCTCTATTTAGCAAGCAGAGCACCAATATGTAAGAAAGGAATACCCAGTGCTGTACATGGACATAAGGGAACCCGCGGGGAGGGCAGTCTAAACCACTCCAATAACACTGGGAAATACTAGTTCAAGTACACGGTTAGGGATTCGATATTTCAAATGTAAACAGAGGGGCCACATAGCGATCAAATGTCCATTGAGGCAAGGTGAGAAAAATTGAGGGAACCAGCTAGTGGGAATGACAAACTGCCAGTGGTAAGTTGTTTAGAATGAACAGATGTGCAATCTCTAAACAAAATTTATATCCTATCTTACTAGATGGTAAACAGGTTACTGCTAAGCAAGACACAGCTTCTGATATAACCATTGTGAGACCTACAGTGGTTAGAAAAAAGCAGTACTTGATTGGATAGTCCAGTCCAATGAGAGCTTTGGGAAGAACCCCATTCCAGATACCTTTGGATAGGGTTCATCTTGACCTGGAGGGTGGAAGAGGGAGCAAGCAGGTAGGTGTGTTTAAAGATATTCCTGCAGATGTCATAATAGGAAATGATTTTGCTGATGCAGTGCCTTGTGTACATGCAGTGACACACAATCAAGCTTGGAGAAAGGCATTTAGGTCCGGTAGCCTGGGGAAGACCTAGACAAATCTCATACCTGAAGTAAGGAATGGTGTGGTGGCTGTTTCAGAAAAAGAGTTGTCCTGTACTAGTATGTCTAAAAGTGAGCCACAGCTGCTGGGAGGTACAGATGTCGCCTTGGACATGGTGACTGCACGGACTGAGGTGAGTCATAGTACCAAACTGACAGTGAGGCAAACCTGTCAGAAGTTACTAAGCTTCCTGTTGAAGGGCAGCTTTTGTTTGAGATTTTTTCTGCAGATGTCCTGACAGGGAATGACTGAGATGAAACAGTGCCTTGTGTGCATGCAGTGACATGTAGTCGGGCTTTGAAACAGGCATGTAGATCTAATAGCCTGGGGAGACACAGACAGATCTCATACCTGAAGCTAGGACTGATGTGATGGTTATTTCAGAAAAGGAGCTATCCTGTAGCAGTAAGTCTAAAAGTGAGCCACAGCTGCTGGTAGGTACTGATGTTCCCTTGGACATGGTGACTGCAAGGATGGAGGTGAGTGATAGCACCCATACTGACAGTGTGGTACAGTTGTCAGAAGTTACTAGGCTTCCTGCGAAAATAGAGTTTGGGAGAATCACAAATGTAGAGCTGAGATAGGCTCAACTTACTGACCCTACACTACAAAGCTTGATGGAGATGGCTAAGGAAGTACCTGAGGCTCAAGGAAGAGGGGAGTCTGTATACATGAACAAAGGTTTGTTTGTATAAAGAGTGGACTCCTAAGGGAGGGCTGGAAAGTGAGGTAGTACAGCAGTTGGTAGAGCCTAAAGCCTGCTGTCTGCCACTTCTAGCTGTAGTCCTTAATATTCCTTATGCAGGTAATACTGAAACAGAGAAGGAAGGTTTGTTGTATAAAGAGTGGACTCCTAAGGGAGGGCTGGAAGCTGAGGTAGTGTGGCAGTTTGTAGAGACTAGACCCTACCATCTGCCATTTCTAGCTATATTTCCTAATATTCCTTTTGCAGGTGATATTGATGTAGAAAAAGTGGCAAATGGTTTGATAGAAATTTTCAGCAGGGTATGTTTTCCAAAAGAGATACTGATTGATCATGGTGTCAACTTCATGTCAGATGTGCTGATTTGTTTATGGAAGTGTTGTGGGGTGAAACATTTAGAGACCATCCCCAGACTAATAGTCTTGTGAGATGCTAAACTCTACATTAAGGACTATGCTATGGGCATTTGCAGACCATTTTAAAAGGGCAAAGTTAACTATTAAACCCAGTAAGTCTCAGGTGAGTATGGCAAAGGTCACTTACTTTGGATACAGAGTGTGGAGTGGTAAGATTAGGCCAGAACTTGTCAACATGGAAGCTATTCAATCATAGCCATTCCCTGTTACTAAAAAGCAAGTTAGAGCATTTCTAGGGAAAGCATGGTACTATAGAAAATCTGTGCCCAATTATAGTACAAAAGCTGCACCCCTTACTGACCTAACTAGAAAAAATAAACCAAATAAGTTAGTGTGGATCACAGAAACTTAAAGAGATTTTGGGATGACCACCTGTGTTTGCCAACCCAAATTATAGTGAAGAGTTTGTTGTACAAGTGGATGCTTCAGATTTTGGGTGCGGGCTGTGCTCAGACAAGTTTCCTCAGAAGGAAAAGAGCACCACAGTGAAGTTAATAATGCCAGTGGAGATGGATTGTTCAGGAGAGGAATGGGTTGATATTGCCAGACAGACCCATTTCTCTCAAGCATTGTTTTTCAAGGGTACTTGAAAACCATGCTTGAGTGAAGAAATTAGATAATATCATTTGTGTCTTCATCTGTGGCTGAGGCTTTGTTCAAAATTTGAGATTAACCTGTGTATTATATGCCAGCTTGACTGGCTATGATATTGTAAATAAGTTTTTACATATTGATTTATAATCTGTACAGAATGTTTTAAAGACTTGAACAGTGTTCCTTTACTTTTCTAACTGAACATATTTGTGAAGAAGATTACAACTGCAGACTGTCTCAGAATCAGCTGATCTGCAGAAGATGTCATCAGAATGTTGACAGTTGCAATGTGTTACTGCCAAAGGCTGAAAGACAGGAAGGAACGTTAGTAGACAGCTGTTGATTGATTTTCAAAATATGAAATGGAAGTTAGAGCTGGAACAGTTGTGACAGTTATACTAGTCTATAAAAGAGCCTGTTGAAGACAGTTAACAGTCAGTTACAGTCATAGTAGTTGTCAGTTAACAGCCAGTTATAGTTGTACTGTGCAGTGGATATCAAAAAGGACTCACCAAGAACTGTAAGCCTGCCTTTGCTCGGTTGTGATAATTTAGTTTAGATCAGGGACAGTGTTTTTTAGCCAGATAGGAAAATTATAACTTGCCAGTTAGAGTTTTTCTAAATGTTGGATTTCTATTCTACAGTATTGATTTCATTTTCCTGGTGATTGATTTCTGTTTGTTTATTGGAAATTACTTTTATATTTTTAATAATTTTGCTCATTATTAAATATGTTTATTAACTTACATTGTGGCTGGTCATTCTGTGTTTTTTTTAGTGATTTGAAAGTGCTTATACCTGCTTTGATAATTTCCAGGGCCACTCTGAATGTCTGGCTGCTTCAGGTCATTTGCTACTGTTTGTTTTAGTATCTAATTTTTAATAATTGGACACTCCTTTGAAAGTACATGCAACACACTGGTTGGTGGCAGCGGGTTACCATATTATTTTGGGGAAGAGACACAGCTTGTAATCTGTGTCAGGCTTTCCCAGAAGTGTTTGGATATGTGATATTTAATTTATTTAAGTGTGAGTGTATCTGAGGTCTTAAACTGGCACACATTGCTCTGTTAAGTGTTAAATAAGGAGTTACATTAAAGGTGGACAGATGTATACAGTCCAGTCCTAGGTTATAGAGCATGTTACTGTTGTGCTCTTAGGGCGAATTGTGAAATTTTACTCTTGTTTAAGTGTCAGTCTCATATTGGAGTCAGTAGTGTGGATTGAAGCTCATTAGTTATTGACCCAGAATAGTGGGTGACGTCACATTATTGCTGGAATTCTGGAGGGGTATTGAATAGACATCACAGATGCAATAAGATTTTTTTTTAGTGTAAAGGTGGTTTTTTGAGCTGGATTTTCAGGCTGACCAAAACATGGTTCAGAAACAGTGGATTTACTTAGTGTGGTTACGGTGATGAAGTGGGAGTTAATGGAGTTTGCCTTAGTACTATCAGAGTAATTTGGCATTGGATTAGGTTGGGTTGGTTGGTGAGTTAAGGTTATTGATGGTGACCCAGATAGTTTTTGGATACTTTGGGATCCATTCTGAATTCATTTTACCCCTTTTACAAGGGCTTTTACTCCATTTTGTAAAGAGTGGGAGCTGTGATAATTTGGATGGATTTTGTTATTGTGTCAGAATTTCCAGGCTTTGCTCCTATGTCTCATGACTTGTTTAGTGGGGTGAGTTAGCCAGGGAGTTGTTCTAGATTTTATGCATGGTTTTCTAATCTGTGCATGCTCATTTAGCAAGTTTAAGATGTTATTAAATGGTGGTTGTGGCTTCATCTAGGGTTATCTTTTTTAAGCAACATTACACAAAACTTACTCTGATCATAACACATTAATATTAAAACCTGAGGTCAGGAAATTTTGCTGTCTTTAAGGAAAGGGAGAACTTCAGATGACAGAATATTTATTCATTAAATAATAAATAGAGACTTCACTGGATATTGTGTAAGAATTTAATTTAGAACTTTTTAAGTCCTCCTCAGATGGAAGATAATGTATGTTTTAAGCGGAAGTGTCTAAAAGAGTATAAATGAAGAATACATCAAGAAAATTTAGAAGAATTACAAAAATATGAAATGTTGATTGCTGCATGTAATAATGCCATTGTCTGCTATTTAGATGTGAAGTTTTCAGAGTCATAATATCATAAACAGTTCAAGGTTACTGAGTCTTGTGACTATTATGTCTTGCCATTTAACACCCTAGACTGTGCATTCACTTTTAAGTAGGGCAAAGCCCTTTGTGAGAAGATTATTCTAGAGGTGAAAAAGAGCTGAGTAATGAATCTGTATTTGCACCTTACTTTACTGATCTGCTAAATCAGGATTAAATCACTTATTCTGGTATTTATAGGACTGTTTGATTTGTGAAGGTAAATGAGGTATGGGAGTGATGGGTCTCTGATTGCTTAAAATGGATAGATAGGTCTCCTGTGGAATCTTATAAGAAACAGAAAAGAGGGGCAGTGCTTCTAGTCTTTTCTGGTAATGTGGGGATTTTAAGCCTGCAATTCTGTTTGTTAACAATCTCTGGGTTGCTTCTGAGTATTTGATATGTCTGTTGAGGTACATCCCAAAGAGGGCATTGTAATCTACAAATGTTCAGATCAGTGCCAAATACAAGGGTATAATAACATATTTAGATCTGAATAATATTTCCTTGGTAATAAGCTGAATAACATAGATGAATTTCCAGTACTTTTCTATTATCGGGGCAACACTTAAAATGTGGTTGCTGAGCTCCGAATCCAGTGTCTTCATAGGTTCATAGGTTCATAGGTTCATACTAGGCTATCTGCCCAAGGGCATTTACAAGCCTAGCCCATCATTTTGTGGCTTACGCCACCCCTTTAGTATGGGGAACTATACCCATTATTTTGCTGTGCCTCTGTCGAGCAGTGACACTGAGGTAATCCCTGGGGTATATCTGCGATCTCCCATCCATTGGTCAAGATTTCTCTTGAACAGGGCCAGCGAGGTGCTCTGCCTCACATGTACCGGGATTTTGTTCCACAGCATAGGGAGTCTTTGGGTGATGAATCTATCCCTCCAGCACGTCCTATTAATAGCCGTGTCGAGGTTTAAGTCTCCCGCCCTTGTGGCTCTGATGGATCTAGATTTTCTGAGCTGGAGCATCTTCATCAAATCTGGGTCTGACATGGCCTTGTCTGTTAGGCAAAGGTCACCTCTGAGCAAGCGATGGCGACTGAATAGAGCTTGAGTTCTTTCAGTCGGGCAGCATAGGACAGATTTTTGAGACCCTTTATCCTTTTGGTGAGGAACTTTTGTGGCCTCTCCAGCTGCTGCAAGTGTCGGGTCAGATACATTCCGAATGGGGCATTGTACTCAATCATTGGTCTGATGAGTGATGAGTAAAGGGAGACTATGACCTCCCTTGATCTAGATGAGAATCCCTTCATGATAAGGTGGGCAATGTAGAAGGTCTTCCTAACTACTTTAGCTACATGGGTGTCGAATGACAGACTACTATCAACCTGGGTCCCCAGGTCCCTGATAACTTCTTCTGTGCTCAGTGGATTGCCACCTATTTGGTAGCTAGGGGTAACCTTGTTTTTCCCGAAGGGTATGACTATGCAATTTTGGCATTTAACTTTAGGCCGTAGCTCTGGCACCAGTTATTCGTTTCTGTGAGACCCTTCTGAAGGATATCTGTGTCAGATGTGTTTTCTACTATGGCCCACAGTTTGCAGTCATCTGCAAACTTTGTCAGCCATAACCCTCCTGTGTTTGCTTGTACTTCGGAAAAGTAGATGCCAAACAAGAGTGGGCCCAGGACTGAGCCCTGTGGGACACCACTTGTGACAGGCTTTGAGTCTGACATGGCGCCAGCAACTCTGACCCTGTGGGTTCTGTCACTCAGCCAGTTTGCAACCCATCTTGTGATGTATGGGTTAACATTTAAGCTGATGAGTTTTTCAATGATACCCGAGTGGGGTATTGTATCGAAGGCCTTAGCCAGATCGAGGTAGGCTGTATGGATTGCCTTTCCCTCATCAATGGCTTTGGTGACTGTTTCGAAAAAGTCAACCAAGTTTAAAAGGCATGATCTGCCTTTGACAAAGCCAAACTGGGTTGGATCCAAAGTCTGCAAATTCCCTATGTCTTTATTTATGAGGTCCATTATGATCCTCTCCATGGCTTTGCAGATAAGGCTTGTCAAGCTAATGGGCCGGTAATTTCCAGGGTCGGTGGAGGCACCGCCTTTGTGAAGTGGGACCACAGTTGCAGTGCGCCATTCCCTGGGTACGTATCCAGAGGTAAGACTTTGATTAAACAGCTGTCCTAGCTGTGGGTTTAATTCCTCATTGAGTTCGTGGAGCACACAGCCGGGGACACCATCAGGTCCCATGGATGCTGTGTTTTTTGCTTTGGAGAGAGCAGTTCTCACTTGGGCGCTGGAGATGTTTGGGGGGCTGCAATCGTTTGGTATAGATATCTCTCCTTTTGGGGGTGGGGGGGGGAGAAGTTTGCACTGAACCTGTCAGCCAGTATGATGGCAATGACTGTAGGATCAGTAATCTTCACATCATTTTGAACTAGTTCTGAGCATATCTGGGAGTTTCCTCCTAGGTTTCTAACATAGCTAAAGAAGGCCTTATGATTGCCTTTTGAGTCTTTAGCTATTTTTGTCTCGAAATTTGCTTTGGATGATTTTATGAGAGCTCTTAGTTTTTTACTTACAGTGATCAAGGGTGTCTTACCTTTTAAGGATTTTGTTCTATCTTGTAGTAGCTTCCTCCTTTTGTTGTAGAGTTTGTTTATGGCTGGGGTCCACCAGACTGGACGCTTGCCTTTGGTACAAAGAGTCTTTGTTTTGCTTGGGATTGCCTTATCCTTGCAGTCCTGCAGGTGCTGGTAGAAGGCATTTGTAAGTGATTCAGCGGCTTGAGTACTGTTTTCCGCCGGCTCGGGGGCCTTAAAGGAGACCACACTAGTCTTTAGAAGTGTGAAGTCGGCTTTTGAGAAGTTCTCTTGTCATGTCATTTTGGTCTTAATATAACCAGATGTCTGTAAAATATTTTATTGGATAATATTTTAAAAAGGACATGTAATTTCTAAATTTTACACACACCTGGTAACAGGCATGACAAGACACTGGATTCTAGCTCAACAATCGCGTTTAAAGTGTTTCCGTTTTGCATACCTAGTGGACAAATTAAATATAAATAATGCAACCGAATCCAGAGGTATGTCATTTTTTTTTTTTTTTTTTTTTTTTTTGTAAAACCCTGATAATATATTTTTGTCCAACTTATCAATGCGCTACAAAGAGGCCAGAACAGCAACACATGAAAAAAAATTAACACCTCCATGCCAGGCCTCTCTCATTCCCCTCCCCATTCATCTCCCTGTCTTTTGAAAATACTGGAAAATTGAGTGAAATGGCTGAGGTAGTACAGGATGCATCTATTCTCTGCCTTTTTGATGTGGATGGAACAGTTAACACCCCCAACACAGGTATGCCATTTTTCTACAGAGCTGCTCACTGCTAGATCATAGCACTTGGTGGTGCAGTTATGCATAAGGCAAACCAGACCATCGTAATTTGGGGGGAATTTGACTGCAGACGTATAACTGTTTCTTTCAATAATGTGTAGGGTTAAAACATTCATAAAATGTTTTCTTAGTATTTCAAACTTCTTTTTGGAAAAAAATAAGGCTTTAAAAGAAATATGTAAGGAACTGACAGTTGGCCATTTCCGACACAAGGAGGAAGTAAACAGTGTATGACCTTTTTGATCTTTTCTGTTGCTGCGCGTTTCACCTGTTGTAACTGTAAAAATCTATTTTCATTTTTTTTTTCTGTCATCCGGGCAGCACTTTAAACGTGGTTGCTGAACTCCAAATTCAGTGTCTTGCTTTGTATTTTTGCTCTTAATCTAACCAGCTGTTTGTAAAATAATTACTTGGATAATATTTAAAAAAAAAGAGATGTAACTTCTACTTTTTACACACACATGGTTTTATTAAGACCAAAAGAACATGAAAAGCCACTAGATTCAGAGCTCAGAAACCACATTTAAAGTATTGCCCCGATAACGGAAAAGTACCGAATTTCCTAAAACTGTTGCTACATGGTGACAAAAGAAGAGAGAATTATCGACCAAGTTTCCTATGTCTCTAACTACATTTTCATTTTGAAGTAGGATATTGTTATTGGCAAATGCCGGGGGTGGGGGATAGTTTGCCTGACAGTTGTGATGATGTTGATTTTTTAGTATTAAATTCATGCCTATTTCCAATACACCAAGCAGCTCCAGTTGCAGAGATCCTGTGTGAGAAGTGGATGTAGCAATGACTCACAGTTTACAGTCATTGAAAACCTTGTTATCCATAGGTCTTTTGTTTTCAGTCTGTAGGCCAGGGAAGCAAATACCGAGCAAAAGTAATCCCAGCACTTAGCCATATGGGACACCAGTGGTCAGCTTCATGTTCTCTGATGCTACCCTGCCACCCTCACTGCATGGGTTCTAACGTTTTAGTCATTTTGCTATTGATCTTCACATAAATGGGGTCAGTTTGTAATGCATTTAGTTTGCTAATTATGTTATCATGGGGAATGGAGTCAAATGCCTTGGACAAATCAAGGTCTGTATATACAGTGTTACCACTGTCAACACCTTGTATTACCTTCCTGAAGAAGTTTACTATGCTCTTTAGACGGGAACTACCTTTTACTAAACTGCATAGCTGTGGAGCTAGTCCGATGATCTCATTAATGTCTATGTTAATCAGATCATTATAAATTGTTCCATGACTTTAAAAGTGAGACTGATCAAGCTGTTGAGTCTATAGTTTTAATAAAAGATATAGCTAAAGGGAGGCAAAGGAAGAAGCCATCCCATGTGCACCATGTCACAGGGTGTGATCTTCAGTACAGGCATTTAGTTTCTGAAAGTGAGTGATGCATTTGCTAAAGCCCTTTAATGCAGTGGGTGTGACCTAGAGCTTTACTGTGATTCAGAAATGCATGCTGATACTACATTTTCTGTCAGGGCTGAAGTGCTCATGTTCCATGCTAGCTACAACAAGCCACTTGTTACATTGTAGCAGGTGGTTTGTTACAGTTTTAAGAAAAGAAAGAAGCTTTATGGTCCCCTTAAACTTGTGTGAGGGGTGCCAGATCAGGGAACAGTCCAGGACATCACAGGATCTAGTTACAGGTTTGTTTTCCAGGGTCAGTATTAGGGTAATCTTTATGGAGTGGCATCACCAGTGCTGTATGTCATATTTCCAGGTCCGAAGTCAGGCTCAGGTTACATAACTCATGGACAGAATCCACCTGTTGTTTGTCCTGGACAGCACTTTCAGAATGGGTTCTTTAGTTATGATGGGGATTTGAAATATACAGGTTTCATAGTACTTTAGATAGTCATCTCAGGAGTGAAATTTGCACTAAATGTATTTGCTAGTATATTAGCAATGTCCACTTGGTCTGAGTAGGCTTTACATTTTAACATGAGTTCTGTACATGCTCAGCATTGCTTCTTGGTTTTATAACATAGCTAAAGAAGGATTTATAATTATTCTTGGCTTTAAATTCCAATCTGTGCTCATGGGCTGCCTTAGTATTTCATATAGCCTTTTTAAAATTCTTTGTAAAATTCTGAATAGTTTCTTCGACTTGGTGGGGGGCTTTAAATCTGTTGTACGTGCTAAAGTATTTTCCAATAATTGTAGATTTTATTTCTGTCAGTGGACTATCAGGGTTATTTGCTTTTAAATTTCCCCTTACATATCACAGTAGACAATTTGCAGGTACAGCCCAGAAGAAGAAATAGACAAAACATAAAACAGAACAAACTCTCAAACATAGTATAATCACAGAGGGTAGATAATCCCACAGGCAACTGAAACAATATACAGATATTAAATAAATGCAAGTTAATTTAGTATTACATTTGAGAGGGAAGCAGCAGGTGTGAACAGAGGGTCAATGTAGAAGTTATACAGGAGAGGAGGGAGTTAGTTTATTAGTCCAGTGGAAAAGCACTCGCCGAACAGGTAGAGAAATTAATGAAATAAACAATGGAAAATAGCCACATCTCAATCTAGTTGCATTTTTCTTTCCAAAAACTGCAACACATACACTTTTGCTCCAAGAATAACAACTACAAGCTCTAGATAACTCATCTGCTTGGGCAAAAGTAGTTGGTTGTTGTTAAATTTGAAAAGTCATGAACGACAAAGCAACTATATACATTCAGCAATGCTTATTGATTCACTTAGCATACAAACTACAACTTCAGTTAATAGCCATAACTCTGAATTCAGACATAGCATAGAACAAAAAATAAGTAGCTCAAAATTCATTTAAATAGGTAGCCACTACACAGAAAACAATTGAAATGCAGATTCAAAGATGGCTGCCATTCTGTGAACACTACTAATCTACAGCTCTTCAAATAATCAGAGGAAAACCTAACCCAGAGGATAGATCACGTTTTTTTGTTAACAACAATTCTTAGAACTAACAACTTTAACTTCAGCTTAGTATCATAAAAGAGGTGATTGAACCTGAAAATCTAACAAATCTAGCAGGATTACTTCAGATCAGTGGAGCCTGAAAAAGGTCTCAAACAAAGGAACTGTGTGCTCAAAGTAATCGGCCCATCTACACTTAAATTATATCAGCTACAGTACTGATCTATAATGCCAAAAGAAGACAAAAATATGGACACAATAACCACAAAAACTAAACTTTCAGAACTTTTATCACCGGAGAAGGATCTGACTTCGAAAAGACAGAAAATGACAAAACAACAAGAGCAGTTAAAACCAGGGACTAAAAATAAACCAGATCAACTGGCAAACATGGAGGATATAAAAACAGCCTTACTTCCTATCCGAGAAGCTTTAAAAGAACTGTCTAGTCAAGTACAATCCTTTGGAGTTTCCTGCAGTCAAATTCTTGAAAGAATGGATAAAACGGAAGCTAGAATTACTGAGAACGAAGACAAATTAGTATTACTTGACAAAAAAACTGACTTACATGAGCTAGACATTCACTCTATTCAAGCTAAAATTATTGATCTGGAGGCAAGATCCAGGAGAAATAATATAATCATCAGAGGAATGCCAGAAACTATACAATACAATGAACTAATCCCATCTATCATTCAAATACTTACAATACTATTCAGTGATTCGAAAATTGCACAACAAATAATAATAGAGGGAGCCCACAGAGCCCTGAGAGAAAATCAAGCTTCAAATATCCCAAGACCTGTTTATGCTAAAATTCTTAACTTCCAAGATATTAGCAACATACTACTAACTGTAAAGAAAAACGGAGGACCTATTATGTGGAATAACAACAGGATTTCTCTGGCTCAGGATTTGCCCTTGCAAATTAGGCAAGCCAGACAAATATTATCTCCCTATTGCAAGTTTCTAATTGAAAAACAAGTAAAATGTCAAATGAAGTATCCAAATACATTAATATTTACAATGGATGGGTCTAGGTATTCAGTTACAACAAAAAAAGAAGCTAAATCTACATTTTTGGCAGTTTTTAAAAGTTTACCTGCTTCAGAAAGCTAGTATATACTTCTGATGCATCTGGCATGACATCCGAGGTCGGATCCATCTTCTACTTCAACTCGAGGTCTTGGTTTTCCTTTATCTGGTATATTTTCTGAATTAGGCCATTTTCTAATCAGGTACGACCTTATTTACAGTTGCGTGAGCTGCGAGGGTTATTTCCAAAGTTTTATAGCCTTCACGTTGTCTAGCTTTCCCACGAGGAGAGCCGAAGTGGATTTGCTGTCTTAGAGGGCGTAGTTTTGATGTGGCACCTCCAGAAGTCCGTCTGGATAAAGAGTCCCCCATTGCGAAGCCAACAGTCGATCTGGCTGGTCCGAAATCCGACTAAATGTTTCTAGGACTGGACAAAACAAACTATACTTAAAATAAAGTTTCCTGTACTGGTATAAACACACAAAACACACATAATAAGCCCAGAATCACCATCACTAACTAGTAAACATTTAGTTATGTACCTAATTTGTTTAAATACATTGTGACACAACTAGAATGTATGAAGCAGAACTGAGGGTGAAATAGGTCTGTATATTAATGATTAGGAAGCTATTGTATTTAAGGTACCAAGTTACACTCACATAACATATTTAAACTAGATTACATTTATGTGTTACCTAAATAGTTTTAACTTTAGTGAGATATAGTTCACTTTATTAAACCCCTCAGTAGAATACAGTTTCACATGTTTTACTAAATATGGGTTGTACTTAATGTTAGTGTTATAGTCTTTAGGTAAAGTACACTGAGATACCTAATAATTTTTTATGATGTATTTTTTCTTTACTCTGCTTTTAGATCACAGTGCAAAGGAAGACACTATGTTACTAAGTAGTCATTACATGTTCATAGACATAGGTTTAGTATAATGGTGTGTTATTTGAACCTTTCTTGTCTAGGTAGCTGACAGTATCATCTAACAATAGTCTTAACATACACTTGAGAGTATATATGACACCATGTGTATAATACATAGCTCTATAATTAAGGAAGTTCTCGAAACTAAAGGTCAAAATCAAAACCCTTTTATTAATTATTGACTTAAACTGTACCAGTTTTAAATAAGCATTTTGCTAAACTTGAGCTTCCTTTTTTGAAAAATGCATGACTAACGATGTTTAAGTACTTTAGAGTATTAGTTATTAGGCTACCTAGCTACCTGTGTGTATGTTTGCATATTTATATAGGTCTGGTTTACTAAAAAGTTATATTGTTTTCTCTAGGTACTAGTAAGATATTTCTTGAGTGAATACAGGATGATTAGTATACTTATAGCAGACGATAGTGTTTTAAATCTGATTCTAGAGTAAAGTTTAGGTACGCACACAAGTGAAGGTTAAACTAGTTTGATTAATATTTTATGAGCACAGTGCTTTCATTAATCTGAGAATATATCTTGAACCATTAAGTAGTTGATTGGAGGTCTAACTGAGACGAATGTAAATATTCAAATTCTTTTTATTGTGCTTTTTTTTCCTTTGACGCTGTTAATTCAATCGAAAGAATAAGAGGTGTAGATGACAAGTAATGTTTAATAGGGAATGAGTAGGATAGGCTTTGTAGTTATATTTGTAGATAATATAGGTCCATTATATGTTATTAATCTGTTATACTTTAACTTCTATGACATATACTTACCAATGTTATTAATCTATATATTTTCTAACTATGTTATAGACCTATATACTTCCTGGTCCGGGGGTTTAGTGGGTAGGCACTGGTATGGGACGGGAATTCAAGAATGCTTTCATAATGTACATCTGTTTGATAATCAACTGACTTCAACATATTTTCCCTGATTTCTAGAATACTTACATAAAATAAAGCTGTTGGAATGTGGGAAATAGATTCATGGAATACCAAGGGGTTCCAGTGCTTGAAAAAGAGGAAATTGTTTCTTCATTTATTTCTGCAAGCTAAGGCATGTTTTATATTACTTCAAGAAACTCATTTGACCAATGATCAATGGACAGAAATGAAAAAGAAAAAAATGGATAAGAGAAATAATAGCCTCGGAAGGTAAAACTAATAGTGCGGGAGTTGCGATAATTATAAAAAGTCAATATCAAGACAAAATTATAGAATCTAAAATGGACAAAGAAGGTAGATGATGTTATGTGATTCTCTCTTCCACCCTTTATGATAAACCCATCATACTTCTCAACATATATGCACCATGTAATAACCAACAATTTTTTCTTAGCATCACTTTATCCTATTTTAAACCGATATAATAACCACTATATAATTATAGGAGGGGACTGGAATTCCTATTAGAGTCCTAAATTGGATAAATCAAGTCTACCAAGAATATATAATAATCAAGCAGTATTAGCATTAAGTGAATTAAAGTATGACTTCAAATTATATGATCCCTTTAAATATCCAAACAACCCTCTTAACACAAATAGTTTTACATTTTATTCAACCTGTCATAAAATGTGGTCTAGAATAGACTTTTTTCTAATTTCGGAAACACTGATGGTTCTTGACCCCACAGTATCTATACAAGCTCGTTATCTATCAGATCATTCTAAAATTACATTAAGTTTTGCCAAAGGCCTTAGAAACAATTTGTCACACAAGGGCTATAATTGGTCCTTAAATCCAAACTTGTTAAACAAAAAAGAATTAGTTCAGGAAATTCAGGACATTCTTAATTCCTTATTAGTTAAATTAGGCACACAGCAACATTCATCCAATATTGAATGGAGAGCAACTAAAGCTCAGGTAAGAGTTATCTTCCTTCAAAAAGCCTCGTATTACAAAAAAATTAAACTCAGAGAAGAACAAATGTTAGAGGCTAAAATTAAAACACTAGATCAGGAACTAATGCAAAATCACAACATTCAAACAGAAACAGAATTACTCAAATGTCAGAAGGACCTGTTTTTGATCCAAAATAATAGATTGGCATTTCATGAAACTAAAATACTCACAAGATATGCTAATCATATTCAAACTCCATCAAGGGCATTAGCAAGAATTATTAACCAATCTAAATCACCCTCCCAAATCACGGAAATACAATACAAAAATAAAATATATACGAAATCTGAAGATATTATTAATACCTTTGAGCTGATATACTCCCAAATTTATGGTGATCAAGATGGTTCACTTATAAATGAGAATATTAATGATTTTATACAAAAAATTAATTTCCCGAAAATAGACGATAATTTACAGCAAAACTTAATTAAACCAATTTCCACGGAAGAAATAACAATAACAATTAAAAATCTGAAATCTCATAAAGCTCCGGGTCCAGATGGCCTTACAGCAGAGTTTTATACAACCTTTTGTAGTACAATTGTTAAAATACTGTCATATACATTTAATTATATAATTAATAATAAAATCAATGACCCACATTTTTAATGCATCCAAAACAATTCTTATACCCAAGGAAAATTCGAATCCTCAAAACCCAGATAATTATAGGCCTATATCACTTTTAAATATTGATACTAAAATTCTGACTTCTGTTTTAGCTAACAGATTGAAGAAAATAATGAACTCAGTCATTTCCAGTGAACAAGTCATTTTTTTTAACCTCTAGGCAAATGAGTGACAATACTTTAACACTACATACATTAATATCTTATGCAAATCAAAGGAACTTAAATATGTATGCACTTATTATTGATGCACAAAAGGCCTTTGATAGAGTTAACATAAAATTTCTATTTGAAATTTTACCCTACTTTAATATACCTCAAGAATTCATCTTAACATTACAAATATTATATAACAACCCATATACAACTTTATATATAAATAAAATCTTTTCTAAAAGAATACAAATTAGAAATGGAACCCGTCAAGGCTGTCCTTTATTCCCCTTATTATTTAATTTATATCTAGAATCTCTATTTTTGCATATTAAACAAAATGTATATCATAATGCCCCAATAATTTATGGTACCAAGATATCTATGGCAGCATTTGCAGATGATCTTAATATATACTGTACAACACCTGTTTCAGATACCAAAAAAATACTAGATGCTGTTGAAGACTTTGCAGTATTTTCTAACTATAAAATAAACCTTAAAAAATAACGTATTTCCTTTAAAAACTCTGAAATCCTTTTCACTTTTACCATTGGTAGGGCAAGTAAAATCCGAGGAAAAGTTTAAATATTTAGGTATTACATTTTCCACAGATAACAAGGACTTCTATGTTAATAATGTAAAATTAACCTGGGATCACATTTTAGCTGACCTAAGGAGATAGAATAACTTGAAATTACCACCATTAGCAAAGGTCTCAATTATTAAAATGAATGTATTGCCCAGACTTTTATATATCTTCAGATCTACCCAAGTCCTATTCCCCAAGAAGTTCTTTAAACAAATGCACACGGAATCTGCTAAATTTATATGGGAACCAAGGAAACCTAGAATATCATACGACAAATTGATGACCCTTAAAAATAGACGTGGTCTAGACTTACCCAACTTTGAAAATTATTACTTAATAATAAACACTAATAGAATTTTAAGAATTGCTAATTATGATGCACGTAGTAATAATTGGTCACCAAACTGGCTAAGATTGAATTACAAACATGCTGAGAACCTGAATATAAATCTTAAATCATTACCTTTTCTAAGGAAAGATACTATTAAATCATATTCATTAATGGAACACATTAAAATATATATAACATTATTACAAAATCTCTTTAGATCATTAAATCTCCTCCAACATATGATGACCTTGCAAACTTTTCATAAGAATCCTAATCTAAAAATTAATAATCAACTAATAGATCAAAAAAACTTTCCACTTATAAGTAACTTAACTCTACATGATGTATATCCATATCTGACGTATTCGGCTCATGATTTAAGACAGCAAATGAATCTTCCCAAATCATATTTAGTCATATTGAGACAGATTAAAGATCTATCTATAAGCTGCTTTAAAGATTTAAGTATTAATAAAGAGGACTTAACGAAATACAACACACTATGGCAAACCCTATTACAAAATACCAAATTTATAACAGCTACATATAAACTGATGAAAGATTTTAAATAGCAAGATCACTTCCTCTTGGCAAACTATTGGAAAGAGAAAATACCATTGACTGAAGAAAGTAAAATAGTAAAAGCAATCAATTTAACAGTAAAATCAATCTCCCTCCAAAAGTTAACATTTGCCCAACTCATGATATTCAATAATACTTACTATACACGTCTTAGCTTGCATAAATTTAACTCTAAAAATTCTCCTAAGTGTCCATATTGTAAAGATGAAACTGCTGACCTCCTACACGTGTTCTGGAGCTGTAAATGTATATACATACTTTGGAATTCTTTAAAATTACAACTTCAAAAGATGAGATATCAAAATTCAATGCTTTCTTGGGAATTTATGATATTGCATATCCCTCTAGATAGCCTTTCTAGATCCCAATTGACCATACTTGTGAATATCTTTTTGCTAATGAAACTCTACATAGCTACTAATTGGCTAAACCCATCTCAAACTTCATGGGACAACTTGAAGATTTTAGTGATAAAACATATATTAGCCCACAAACTACTAATTAATAAGCATAGCAAACATATTAATAATCTGAAGATTTGGGAACAAATTTTCAATATTTTACTGGCTTAATGTACAGAGCCCAGGAAATTCAGTAGATATATATATATATATATATATATATATATATATATATATATATATATATATATAGTATAAAAGTTAACCCTATCAGGAATTATAGAATTATAAGATATTATCCCTTGTGATAAGAATCTTCACTTGAACTTCTTTGTTATAATATGGAAGCATTCATGTAAATAGTGTATATATATGTTATAGGAAATGTTGTTAGAAATTTTGTGTGGGAATTACCTGTGTATTTCTTGCTTAAATGTTTGTATGTATAAGGTGAAAAATAATAAAGAATTATTACTGGAAAAAAAAAGAAAACACTAGAAATGTAATGCAAACTGTAAAATAAAAAAAGACAAGTCTGGCAGTACAAATGATTAAGGCTATGAGATGCAAATGAGCTGGTTCAGGATTTGAGTCTGTCAGCCTTCAATTGCCTACTGTGCCAGCTTGAGCAAGTCTCTTAGACAAACAGTCCTCTAAAGCAGTTGAAATTTTGAGATAAGCTCATCAATGGTCTCCTGATCTGCATGCCTAGTAACTATCTATGAACTTAAAACACTCACAACCAATATTATTAGTATGGTGACTTTCAGCGCAATAGAATAAATGCACTTTCTCATTTACAAGATGCAGAATGTAGTCAAAACATTAGTGAGTTTGTTTTTCTACCTTCTGCACATAAGCTATGGTTCCATGAATTTGAGAATAAGAGAACAATGGTTCCTCCACTCACACAATATAAAATAAACAATGGGAAATGAAATGAACAATGACATACAGGTGAAGCCTTGACCAGTAGTGTTTATTTTTTTACAGACCTGCCATAATTGCCCTCTTCCCATAAGAATAACTGCTACCACCTCTAGACAACTTAAATTACTGACCAACACTGGCTGTTAGCTGTAACTCTGAAAAGTGACTAAATGCATAACAAGAACATGTAGCATTGATACATTGATACTGCATAACCTAATGTTTCGTATCATTAGCTAGTGTTGATCTGTATCTGCCCAGTGTATGCTACAGTAAGGATAAATGCGTTCACATTTTTTTTCTTTACCTAAGTGTAACCAAGTGGTATAAGTATAAATTGCTTCCTTTTCTCATCTCTTTAAGATGTATTGCATATGTTAATTGTTATTCATTGATACCTCCTTACATTTATTTGTTAAAGTTAGCTATTGTGCTTCTGTACTGACTATTGAAGTGCAATCTCTCTCTATAATTTCTCTCCTATTCTCCAGCCTTTACCCTGAAATACCTCCTTGTGACTACGCCTGGCCTGGATACCTAGACCCAAAATAATATAGAAAAGTTCTACTGCCATATCCCTCGTTTATGAAAAGACCTACATTGTTACAGAAGGAATTAAGAAAGTATGTACAACCACTGCTACATTTCTGTAATACTGTATTAAAAGCCCTGCTGGGTTCTGTATGCTCCCTTGCCAGGACAGCTCAGCAGCCAAACCCCCACTCCAGACTACTTTTTCAACTATTCCCTTGTCCTCCTCAACAAGTTTCAGCCTAGTGATCTACCTTGGTAGAATCCCTGGTGCACTCTAGCATCTGTCCACTAGGTGGCTCCCTAGCCCCACCACTCTTGCTTCTCACATCTATTACCTTAAAGTCTACTTTAAACATGTTCTAACTTTCCTGCTTTCTTTTTTCTCCTTTTTCTTTAACATCTTAAGTAACACTATCCTATTAAACCCATTGCCCCTTGTACTTACCTCTCCATACAATAGTCCACTGATAGGTTCTCGCTCTGCCTCCCTTGGCTCTTCCCGCTCCGTTCGCCCTGCGGGCTCACTCCACTCCCCTACCCTGACCCCTATTTCCACCCGCCCTCACTACATCTACATTTATACCTAGCCAACCACACCCACTAGAACTCCTAACCAATTATACTCCACAACTCTCTCAGGTTCCTCTCCCCTATCCCACCCATAAACATTCATCTCTCCACCCACTAGTACACCCTATCTAAGCAATCAATCTTCACTGCCCAGCCCACATCCTCTACCTAACCCATCTAATCCACTACTCCTCAACATACTCCCCACAGTCAAATCCAAAGGCCTACCTACTCCCAATCCTACTACAAAAAGTCTTACTAACCTACAGCATAGTAACTACTAACATCCCCTCACTTTTCACTTTAAATAACCTCCTACACTATGTTCCCAAAACCCTTAACCTACACCCCACTACTATTATTTCTCCTCAACCTATCCTACATCTACTACCTCACTCAACCCACACATACTAACCATACTCAAGCCTTCCACATAACTACTGACTTCAACACATTTCCATCAAAACCTCACATCACAATATTTCCCCATCTCTATCCTATAAAAATTCAACTATTCTTTACTTTTAAACTCATTAACCCCCATAAACACTCATCCACAACAGCAGCTAATCCATACCTTACCAATGCATTAAAGTTCAACCCATACTTTACCAATGCATTAAAGTACAACCCATACTCTAAGCAATCCAAACACCTAACCAATATTATTCTATATTTAATTACTACCCTATTATCAGGAGACATACATCCCAACCCTGGCCCCTCAAACCCCTCCAACATAGACAAGTCTATACTTATTGCCTCCCTAAACTCTCAAAGCATAGTAAACAAAATCCCAAGCCTCCATGCCTGGCTCTCACACAACAAACCCAACATTTTATCTATATCTGAAACATGGCTAAAGTCTCACATAAAAGACCATGAAATAACACCACCAAACTACTATATCATCCGAAAAGACAGATCCCACAAAAAAGGTGGTGGTGTTGCTCTTCTGTATTCATCCTCCCTGTCAGTCACCCCTTATAACAAGCCTATTCCCAAATTTGACAATGCAGAAATACTCTTGACAAAATTTCAACTTAATAAACACAAACACATAGTAATAGCCTCCATCTACATCCCCCCTGGAGACAATATTACTACATTAGAAAATATACTCTTCTGGCTCTCCACTAATATTAACAATGAAATAATAATCCTAGGAGATACTAACATAAACTGGTCCTCCATTCAGTCAAACACAAGTCCACTTAACATAAACCTTTACAACTTCTCACAGCTAATTAATTCCACAACCGCCCTCTAAAACTCTATCTTCTGGTAGCATTCTAGATTAGATTTTAGTCTCTCACCCTCATTACTTCTCTGACAGTGGTACACTTCCAGACTCCCTCAGTGATCACCTGCCCACCTTTGCACACCGACTCCCTACACCTTTACTAAGAACACATAACTACATTACCATACGTAATCAAAAAAACTTTAAACCAACAGCTTTCACTGACTCTCTAAAAGCAATCAACTGGGATATTCTAAAAACTCTAACCCTAGATGATGCAGTAGCTCACTTCAACACAACCTTTTTAAATATCCTAGATCACCATGCTCCCCTAAGCTCCAAAAGAATAAAACTAAAAACTACCCCTTGGCTAACCAAAGCTACTCTAGTAGCTATGAAACACAGAGATAAAGTCCGGGCACTTTACCATAAAAATAAATCTCCCCTCACCCATCTCGAATTCAAAACACTCAGAAATAAAGTAAAAAAGCTCATTACCGCTGATTGACAAAACTATTTCTCCAAACTTCAAAACAATAATAAAACAAACCCTCAGAAGTTCTGGAAAGGAATATCTAACCTTATCAATCCTGGCAACTTACTCAACCCCACTCCTGACCCCAATGCTTCTGACAATGACTTAGCTACACAATTCAACTCATTTTTCATAGATTCCATCTCCAAACTAACATCTTCATTCTCCAATACCTCTCCATCCTCCACTTCTCCCACTAGCACTCCTCCCTACTTCTCCATCTCTACTACCACTCCCTATCCATCTCTGTCACCCCCTCTTCACACACCTCCTCCCTACTCCTCCATCTCTACTACCACTCCCTCTCCATCTCTGTCACCCCCTCTTCACACACCTCTATCACTAAAACCAATTCCGACATCCACAATAAAAAAACTTTTACAAAAACTAAAACCATGCTCCAATGCCCCTGACAACATTCCTTCATACTTAGCCTACCCCATCAGTATATTAATCAACCACTCTATCCAAGAAAGCATGGTACCCCAAATCTGGAAAAAGGCTTACATCATACCTTTACACAAAGGTGGCAATAACAACAATATTGCAAACTTCTGCCCCATAGCTATCTTATCCCCATCTCTAAACTCCTAGAAAAGTGTATCCATTTACAGCTACTACCTTACTTCTTAGACAATAATCTGCTCACTCCAACTCAGCACGGTTTTAGACCCGGCCACAGCACTATGTCAGCCCTCGTCTCCTTCCTAGAAACTGTAAATAAAGCTCGGGACTCTGGTCATATTGTCTCTACCCTCTTACTTGATCTTTCAAAGGCCTTTGACACTATCTCTCACAAGCTCCTTCTAACCAAACTCTCTCAACTCAACTTATCTCCTTCCTCACTGTCCTGGTTCTCTAGGTACTTATCAAATAGATATCAAGCATTAAAATGGAAAAAGGCCACATCCTCTTTTCTAATCACCCCAAATGGAGTTCCCCAGTGCTCCATACTGGGTCCTCTGCTATTTAATATATTCATTAACGACTTCCACAACTCTATTCCATTCTCCAGCGTTATCCAATACACAGATGATTCAACTATCATCTGCACTGCAACATCCTTCCCAATACTACAAAAGCTTACACAAGATGCCTTCTCTTCCACTGAACTCTGGATGAAAGATAACAACCTTGTTCTTAATGCCTCTAAAACCAAATTAATGGTATTTATCCCCTCTAAACACATCTCTATCAATACTAATTCTCTATTAATTACCAGCCACAACAACACATCCCTGGAATTGGTGTCCAATGCTAAATTACTTGGTGTTCAAATAGACAGTCACCTCAAATTCAACTCTCACATTCAACTCAACATAAAAAAACACATCAAAAACTAGGCATGCTATACCGACACAATCGCTACCTTACACCCTCCACTAAAATCACTCTCTCTACCTCATTCCTCATCCCTCTCTTCTCTACAGAGCCCCACTCCTAACCAACATCCAATCTTCCCTTAAAACAAAACTTTCCACCTGTTACAATAAAATTGTTAAATTCGCTACCAGCCATAAATCTTCTACCCACCATTGCTCTTCACTCCATAAATTAAAATGGCTTGAACTTCCTAACCAACTTATCTATTCTCAACTTACTCTTGCTCATAAGCTCATTTTCAAACCTGACCTCTGTCCATCTCTTTCTTCTGCATTTAAATTTCACCTTCCCAGCAGGGTACTTAGATCTAACAACCAAAATCTAATCGAATTGTATAAGCCAAATCGTCCCCCTTGTAAAAATCTCCTAAAATTTAGCTTTGCACGACTCTGGAACTCCCTACCTCTTGCCATTCGCACCACCTTCAACCACCTTACATTCAAAAAATCTCTTCACTCTCTTCTACTTTCCCAGTGGGAATGCTCATGCTCACATCCTTCATGATCCATACTGACTTGACACTTTCCTCTTAAAAAAAAAAAAAAAAAAAAAAAAATTTGTACACTACATTGTCTGCTCTATTGCAATTGTTTCTTACTTTCTAAATTGAAATGCTTACATTCTCTAGCCTCTATCCTCTAAAATGTTTACCACCAGTTGTTCTTCCTAAAAGTGTTTGCTCTAACTGTAATGTGAACAGTACTCTGTCTACCACATATTGTATGCTCTATTTGTAAAATTCTTGTAATTATTGTAATATGGATGTAAATCTTACTGTAACCTTATCTGGAGCTTTTCTCCCCAGGACTCCATTGAAAATGGGTTCATTTGGCCCAATGGACTATCCTGGTAAACCAACTGCAAATAAATAAATAAAATAAAATAATAGAAGATTCTCCAAGTTATTATTGTAATACATGAATTAATGGCATTCCTGGCAAAAATAAATAAATAAACAAATGAATAGATAAATGCATACAGACGTATATACACACATAAAATATATTGAATGGATAGAGGCATAAATGAATGTTGACTATTATGTTTGATATTACTTGGACAATGCTTGCATTATGTGTTATATCAACTCATATACAACTGCAATAAACTATATACAATGAATATATATATATATATATATATATATATATATATATATATATATATATATGCACAAAAAGAAATCACTTAATATTTCTCCAACAAAAATGCAGTTTCTCCCAAGCAATTAGCTTATGTGCTAAAATTTTTTTCTCAACTTTATGGTGGAGATTTCTATATCACATACTGATTTGGCTAGAATAAATACATTCATTATTAAATAAGAGAGTAGATTCAGATTTCTAGTTCTTTGTTGCAACTTTCCTTGCTGCTGTTAAGATTGACCATAATATATGCATTTGATTTTTGGGTATAATGCCCAGTACTGGTACATTAAATAGTAGGAGAGAATCAGAAATTATACAAGTATCATTCCACAGAGCTTTACAGAAATATCTGAAGTCATTCCAAAATTAGGATACCATTGCACAACTGACAATTATATGAAATCAGTCACCATCTGATAGTTTATATCTCCAACATTTCATATAATTCCTTTTATGCATTTTTGCTATTCTTTGTGGTGTCAAAAACATCTATGTAAGAACTTTTAAGTATAAATTCTCCAATAGGGAGAAACTGTGGTTCTTCCGGCTGATTTTAAACAGTTTTTGTTTTTTATTGTAAATTCTTTTTTTGTTTATTTTAGTAGAATAATTCCAGAAAGCGACATCTGTAAACCTAAAGTAATTTCTAATAGTTTTATAGATCAAAGATGTGATTGAGGTGCCCCTTAGGGAACCATTATTAATACTAGAGCTAATGTCTAGGATTTTAGGTGCATATTTGTCATTTGTTTCTAATGATAGTTTAGTTTTATTATGAAAAAATATTCCTTACAGGTTTGGATATCTAGTCAATTACAGTTTTGTAAGCCATATCAAGTGATTAAATAATCAGCTGAATGAATTTTGTTTCTAAATATAAGTTGGTTTCAATATAGCAAATTGCCCTTTTTAAATTCTAACATTTTATTAACACCAAAGTAGATCAAACCATCACTAGTGAAAGCACAGTGGTGCAGTGGTTAACATTGTCACCTCACAGCAAGAGGTTCTCTGGTTCGATTCTCGGCTCGGGTGCCTTCTGTGTGGAGTTTGCATGTTCTCCCTGAGTTCGCGTGGGCTTCCTCCGGGTACTCTGGTTTCCTCCCACATTCCAAAGACATGTATCTGGAGCATTTCTCCCCAGGCCTCCGCTGAAAACAGGCTCTGTGAAACCTAGTCGGACATTCCCGGTCAACAAATGTTACATAAATATTAATAAGTTTTTAGTTAGGTTGTTGGACTGCATAAGTCTTTTAAAGTTCAATAATATCTGAATAATGAGGGAACAGGATGTTAGTTTCTGCTTGTTCTGTATAAATATTTTTATTAACCATGTAAAGATATTCCTATCTATTTGAATAAGAGGCTCAAGTATTGTTTTATTATTATTTAATAATATATTTTCATGCATTGACTTCCAACAGATGTATATGAATTGTTAATCCATAAGAGTATTGTATTGATAATAGCATTTAGATATAAATAAGTGTTAGGAAATCCAATACCACCTTCCTTCCAACTTGCTGTGTGCCACTGTAGAGATGTTCTGGGCTTTTGAGGGTGCCAAAGAAGTTTGAGTAAGATATAATTGATTCTTTTAATAGTTTAAGTGGGGGATAATTAAGGAGTGGCTAATGAAAAGAATCTTAGGATGTATTGTCATTTTAATCAAAGTTAGTCTGTCTTCAAAAGAGTAAAACCCTTTATTCCAGTTATCTGTTAGGCTAATATTTGAATTAATGAGATGTGGCTCGTTAATTGAAATTGCTTTTTTAAGATTAGGTTCAATAGAAATACCTACATATTTAATATGTGTATTATCCCAGTTGAAGTATTTGTAACTTCTTAAATTGGTGGTAACTTTCTTATTTATTAGAAGTATTTGAGTTGTGTTATGATTACATTTTAGACCAGATATGTTTCCAAATAATTCCAAAACACTAAGTAGTCTGTTGAGGTTTCAGTATCACCACTGGTTAATAACAAATCATCAACAAACAACTGAATCTTGGGAGCTAGGTCATTATTATGTTTATAGCACTTAATGCTTATATTATTTTGAATATGGTTGGCGAATGGCTCTATGGCAACAGCAAAGATTAAAGGAGAGAGATAAAGGGCATCCTTGTTTTTTGCCTTTCAATACTTTAAACTGGCAAGATAGAAAAGAATCAATCTTTACAAAGGAAGTAGAATTTTCATAAACTTTTTTAACTTTATAAATTCTGGAGAAAAGCTATATTCTTATAATAATTTAAATAAATAGGACCAACTAAGGGAATCAAAGGCTTTGTCTATGTCAAAAATTATTATGGTGAATTAATTTTCATTTTTGTTTGCTATATCTATTAAAGAAAACAACCTTACTATGTTGTCCTGAACTTTTATATTTTTATGAACACTGTTTGGTCATTATCTATTAATTCAGAGATGATAGTATTTAATCTGTTTGCTAGGATAGCCATAAGAATCTTATAGTTTATATTCAGCAAGGCGATAGGCCTATAGGATGAGCAAGAGGTGGGTTCCTTGTCAGGTTTTAAAATAGGAGAAATAATATTTCCATGGAGGTGGAACATTGGAAGTATTTTTGACTTCCTGAAATGTATTTAACAAAATTCATAGTATGCCATTTGGTAAAATGTTATATATTCCTTTAATTCTCTAAAGCTGAAGGCTTTATCAATTTTGGTAATATTATCATAAGATAATTTCTTTTGAATATTCTCTTTTAAAAATTATCTAGGATTTTGTTGTCACTTGTAATTGATTCAGGGCTGTTTATATTTTCATAATGTTTCTTGAGGTAGTGTAATATATTTGTCATATCTAATAGTCTTATATTTCTCTTTCTCTCTCTCTCTCTCTCTCTCTCTCTATATATATATATATATATATATACACACACATATATGATTTATTTTATATGATTTTTCTCATTTAAGTATTTTGATCAAACTGCGATTTTATGCAAACTTTTAGGAATAACTGAATTTGAGTATAACTTAATTTTCTCTGAAGTAATGGAAATTTTGTGCTATAGAATATCCTGATATTCCTTGTTTAATTTATTTATATTAGCTAACACTATTTTGTCATTAGGTGTAAGGTTTTGTTTTAGATTGTCAATTTCATTCTTAATATTAGTTAGCCTCCTGTCACACTATTTTCTTTTTGCCAAGTACCAACTTTTAACTTTTCCATATATGACCACCTTTAAGGTATTCCACAAAATCATATCTGACACCTCTGTTATTATTTACTTCCATAAATAGGTTTATTTCAGTCAGGATTCATTCTTGAAAGCATTTTCATTATGTAATATAAGCAGGAATTCTCTGCAAAAAGTTTAAGATATCAGTTTAAAGATGATAGCATTGTGATCTAATAAGGGGTAGGATATAATCAAAACATCTTTTATTTTGGATAGTAAAGAACTAGTTACCAATACTTTATCAATATTAGTCTGTGTACCAAAACTATTTATATCCTATTGGAATAGTGAGAAAAATTTTAGGGAAGAGGATAGTTTTATATCATATGTATCTTTTAAATTCCTTGAATTGATATGGTTGCTTAAATGCCTTACTATATAGAACATTTTAAAAGATTTGGAATTTGTGGTGCCATTAGAAGATATAACACAATTAAAGTCACCTGCTAGAATTATCTTCTCTCTAAAGTACAAATTCATGGTATCTAGATGTCTCTTTACAGTTTTTGTGCCAATTCCGGGTATCCACTATGAATTAATGAGTGTAATAATAACCTCTAACCCTAACATGCAGTTATTGTCTGCATAAGAATCTATAACCTCAGGTAATTGTAAGCTTCTTCTCCATAAAATAAGAACACCTCTTCTCCATAAAATTAGAACACCTCTTATTTTATGTTTGAATTGAGAACTAATCAATACTACATAATCTTGTAGCAAATAATATGTCTAAATCTTGAAATATTATGTTGGTTTCCTGAAGAAAAACAATATCTGCTTTATGCAAGGAAAGATATTTGTTAACACTACCTCTCTTCATGGGATTATTTAACCCATTTAAATTCAGACAGAGAATTCATAGGTTCATAGGTTGGTACTAGGCTATCGATCCTAGAGCCTATACAAGCTTAACCAAACAATTCCCCGGATATTTCTTCCCACAATATTTACTTCCCTGGACCCCTGTCTAGCACGGTGACTGACATGATCCCCGGGGTGAATTTCCTATCTCCCATCCAATCATCAAGGTTCCTTTTGAAGAGGGCCAAGGAGGTGCTCTGCTTGACATGTATGAGCAGTCTATTCCAGAGTATGGGGAGTCTCTGGGTCAGGAAACTATCCCTCCAGCATGTTTTGTTCATTGTGATGACAAGGTTTAGATCCCTGGAGCGTGTGGCTCTGAGGGATTGGGATTTCTTTAAGTGGAGCATGTCCAACAGCTCAGGGTTTGACATGGCCATGTATGTTAAGCAGAGATCACCTCTGAGTAGACAATATGCCACAGAGTATAGTTGGAGTTTTTAGATGGTCAGCATAGGGCATCTGTTTTAGGCCGGTGATTTTTTTTTAGTGAGGTATTTCTGTGGTCTTTCCAGCTGTTGTAGATGCCTTGTGAGGTACGTACTAAACAGGGAGTTGTACTCTATAATGGGTCTCATGAAGGATGAGTACAGTGGGACAATGACCGCCTTTTTTCTGGATGAAAAGCCTTTAGTGATGAGGTGTGCCACATAGAAGGATGTCCTGACTATTGTGGCAATGTGGTTATCGAAGGTGAGACCACTGTCCACCTGTGTCCCTAAGTCTCTCATCACAGTTTCAGTGTTTAGTGTACTGCCACCTATGTGGTAATTCATGGGTACATGCTTTTTCCCAAAGGGGATAACTATATATTTCTTGGCATTAAGCTTGAGCCCATAGCTCTGGCACCAAGCATCTGTTTCTGTAAGGCCCTTTTGTAGAATATCCACATAATTTGGGGATTCAATAATGGCTCCCAGTTTGCAGTCATCTGTGAACTTTGTTAGCCAGAGTCCCTTAGTGTTGGCCTGTACTTCAAAGAAGTAGATGCCGAACAAGAGCGGTCCCAGGACTGAACCCTGAGGCACTCCACTTGTCACTTGTCTGGAGCTGGATTTGGAGTTGGCTACGTTTACAGTGTGGGCTCTGTCAGTAAGCCAGTTGGCAACCCATCGAGTGACATAGGGATTTATGCCCAGCTTAGTAAGTTTATTTATGATTCCAGAGTGGGGGATGGTGTTGAAGGCCTTGGCGAGGTCCAGATAGGCTATGTGGACCACCTTACCCTCATCCACAGCTCTGGAGACTGATTCAAAGAAGTCAATTAGGTTCAGGAGACAAGATCAGCCCTTCATGAACCCAAACTGGGTGGGGTCCAGTGTTTGAAGGTTGCTAATGTCTGTTTATAAGTTCCATGATAATGCGTTCCATGCCCTTGCAGATCAGGCTCATCAGACTGATGGGACAGTATTCCCAGGATCCAAGGTGGATCCCCCCCTTATGGAGTGGGATAACTGCTGCTGTGCACCACTCAGTGGGCACGAAGCCTGAGGTGGGGCCATGATTAAACATGACACTTAGGTGAGGTACCAGTTCATTTTGTAGTTCATGTAGTACACAGCCCAGGATGTCATCTGGTCCCATGGATGCTGTATTCTTAGCTTTGGAGAGTGCATTTTCTACCTGTGAGTTTCCTGAAGAAAAACAATATCTGCTTTAAGCAAGGAAAGATATTTGTTAACACTACCTCTCTTTGTGGGATTATTTAACTCATTTACATTCGGAGAGAGAATTGTATATGTTGACATTGTATTTTTATGATTTCCTATGATATTTCTAAGACAATTTAAAATATCATTTGCTATGGACAAATTGTCAGTAACTAGCATAACATTCTTAACAATATATACATTAAAATCCTCTGCATGGAAACTAGTGTTCCTTGCTTAATATGGTTTCCATATAAGCCACAAACTTGCCAGCCCATGACCTCTAGTGCAACTCCCTACTATTGCATATAAAATAAAAATTGAAGATAAACTGTATTCATATTCTGGTATATAAATGAGAGGGAATTTCTTTGTTAATACATTTGTCTATGCAGTTTGTAAAGTAATATAGCAGTTACTTAACATATAATACACCAACTGCTGTTGTTTATTATACATTAATTTCTAACACTGAATAAAGTCATTCAGTTTAAGTATGCATCATGAGGTTCAGCATTTATGTGCTAGTGTGTGACAAAAAAAAAAACTGTCACTATTTAAATGTGAAGTATTTTTAAACATTTAAGTATATCTACAACAAGATATATGTAACTTAAACTTTTTTTGCTTGCTAGAATAAAAAGTAATTACTTGCATTTTAATTTCACATAAAAAGATTGATTTTAAATGAAAAGAAAGCAAGCTAACATATGTTTTGCATTCCAATTGGTCCCAATGGTCCATTGTGTTCAGTTCAATGTAGAAAGATCAAAAGTCACAATAAACTTCCTGAATGCCATCGTAGATGTCTCTCTATAAATATAGAGTTTCTTAGTGCATTCAGGAGCTTGATCCAGCTTTAGAAATCTTCTAAAAAGTTTCAAAAGTAAGTCAGCAGGAATTTTAACTTTCAAAATGGAGCTTTTGATCATAAAATGCTCGCAAACATATTGTATATGATGCAAGTGAAATAAAATTGCCTTTTTCAGTCTGTTAAACTAGCTTTGACATTTAATCATGCTAATAAATGTGAAATTATTAATTTAAACAATTATTAATAAATGTAATGAAAACAGCAACAGCATAAACTTCAGAAAATATACCATATAGCATATTAAAATAAATGGAGACTTGACATTTTATGTATGGGCTAATTACTATTTAAGATATACACTTTAACACCATATAAGCCTTATTTTTAAAAGCCCCTTAAAGTTATACAATAACATGAAATAATTGTGAACTGTTACTATAATTAAATACCACTATACAGTGGTGACACATTCATACATACATCTTTAAAGAGCAATACTTCACTAAGATATTTTATAAGATTTCTCATAACTAATTTAAAAGTTATTAATAAAGCTTGCAGTAGTTTGTATCAAAGATATTACTGCACTCTAAACTTGAAAGAGATAAAATGCATTACCTTTTGTTTTTGTGTGGTTCAAAGGAGAATTACAAACATCAAATTGTTAAATATTACAGATTAAGTTTGGAGTTATTTGTCTCTGGATTTTTTCTTCTCATTTACAGACCACTGCTTGCCTCTTTAATGTAGTACTGGTGTCCATGGATTTATTAAGTTTTTCTGTTGTGCAAAGTGATAGCTTCTTCAAGAGTCTTAAAAGTCTTTTTTCCTTCTGGTAAGCAGAGTTTTATTTTGGCAGGGAAGATCAGTTGTGCTTTAATACCAGCCTTTTTCAATGTTTTTACATGGGGAATACATGACTTCCTTTTTGAGATTACAGCAGAAGAAAAGTCATTATCAGATCTGATTATTTGGTTTCATATTTTCAGAGGAGAGAGATCCCTGGCAGTTCAAAAATAAGATCTTTGTCTTGACTAGATATGGATTTCATAAAGATGGATCTAGAGTGAATATTTTTGCTATTAAAAGTGACTTTAGATAGTGATCTATGGGCTCTCTCAATACTGAAAGACAAAGCTTCTGGCAGATTTAAAGTTTTAGGAAGCCATGCAGTTAAAATATTCACCATATTATCTCCTTCCATTCTTTCTGGTATACTACAAATTCTGATATTATTCCTTCTTGACCTATTTTCCAAGTCATCAATTTTGCCAATAAGTTTGATGTCTTGCTGTAGAAGGAGTTCAATATTTTTTCCCTCTATTAATCTGCAGTCAAATGTCAGACACTGACTTTTCCAGTGTTGCAGTTTGGATCTTTTGTTGTTTCTGGACATCATTTAGTAGTTTAATCTGCTTAGTAGAACCTTTCTTAAGTTTATCAGTTTTATGGTCCAGTTTATCCATTTTCAGCATCAACTCTTGGATGTTTGTAAGAACTTGAACGCAGTTCTTTTTTTATGGAATTGCCCTGTTGGCTACACTTGGGATGATTCATCTTCCTTCAGTTGTATTTCTTTCTTCTTATTCTTTAAAGTATGACAGGAAAATTTAAAGGTCGCTGGTTGAAAATTACACCAATATAAAGCTTACATTTTCTGGATTGTAGATAAATCACTTTAAAGTGATTATTTGTAAATTTTGCAAAAGAAATATTGTTTAAAGTCTTTTATAAAACTGCAGAGCAGAACGTTTGTGCTGCTTTCAGCCTGCCATCCAAGACACGCCCCCTTATTGTTCTTTTTTCTATACAGAATGATTCAGATGTTTAAATATAGTTGCTTTCAATTATATTTAAATGATTGTTTTATTTTATATGAATTAACAGAAATTGGAAATGGATGGAATAGGGATCTATGTCTGGATCGGGAAATGAGAATTGTATTAAAAAGATAAAATGGCGGACATAGGCAAAAAGGCTTTGCATAAAAATTAAGAACTTCAATTCAGGACATAAAGTTTTAAGTCTGGATGGGAATCATTGGAAGAGAATTATCTGAGAAGTCAAATGTAGTGGACGGGTATGTTTCCTTATAAGAATAATATGTTATGGTATTTAAGACATCAGAAACTCTCACTTAAGGATTTGTCTTATTGATAAGTGGCAATTTATGCATTTTATTTATTTATCCATTGATGACTGAGTTCATTCTACCAGGCTAGTAACCTATTTTCAGGGCAGACCTGAGGTAGATATTTGGCCAGGGTATGGATGGATATCAGGTAACATATACTGTTTTTAACAGGTGCTGTGAAGCTTTCACATTTACATGAGTTACTACCAACTCAAGCAGATGGGGCCTCAGTTTTATGTCCCATTAAGGAGTACAACACCTCCCCCCTTTTACTGCACTGCAGTGTTAATAATTCAATTACCTGGGTTGGGAATAGAACCTACAGCCTTCTCCATCAAACGTGAGTGCACTACATGTTACACTACTGTCAGTCTGAAACTATTTCTTACGTCTTTTCTGAATGCATATACAGCTGTTGGAGTTTTTTTTTTTTTTTTTGAAAAAGAGGAAAATAAGATTGAAATGACTGCTTCAGTTTTGTCATATAACTCATTTGTGTATGGGGTAAATGACAGAGATGTGGTATAAGTAAAAGTTAAATAATGTGTGTGTGTGTGTGTGTGTGTGTGTGTGTGTGTGTGTGTGTGTGTGTGTGTGTGTATATATAAATATGTGTGTGTGTGTGTGTGTGTGTGTGTGTGTGTGTGTGTGTGTGTGTGTGTGTGTGTGTGGGTGTGTGTGTATATATATATATAAATATGTGTGCGTGTATGTGTGTGTGTGTGTGTGTGTCTGTGTCTGTGTGTCTGTGTGTATGTGTGTGTGTGTGTGTGTGTATATGTGTGCGTGCATGTGTGTGTGTGTGTGTGTGTGTGTGTGTGTGTGTGTGTGTGTGTGTGTGTATATATATATATATATATCTATCTGTCTCTCTAGCTATCTATCTAGCTATCTTTATAGGAAAATTTGGATTATTAGATGTGCTAAGTTATTGTATAATAAGATGTGGCACATGAATATTATATGCCCCAAAATAATTTGTTTTCTAAACTGACATTGAATTTTGATGGTTTGGATTTGATTATGTTGTTTTTGATATTATTTCAATTAAACAAACTGCATTAAACCACTACTATTTTCAAAACCAACAGTGGAATCTGTTAAACCCAGCCAGGCTGCTAACAACTCCAGCAAATGGGATCTTCATTTAATGTCACATGTGATGAATTATTTGTCACACTTATAACATGGAAATGTAGCATTTCTTTGAAGCATGGTTTGAAAACTTATTTGTCAAATATATGTCAGGACTCAGCAAGCACTTCCATTGATGTATTTAGGTTTCTGCTGCTGAAACTAGATAGTTCTGCTTATGGCACAAAGAGTTACATGTCATTACTGGAATTGACACAAATGTAAGTGGTCTGTAAGGATAGATCTGCTTATGGCACAAGGAGTTAAATGTCATTACTGGAACTGACACTAATGTAAGTGGTCTGCAAGGATAGTTCTGTTTATGGCAGAAGGAGTTAAATGTCATTACTGGAACTGACACTAATGTAAGTGGTCTGCAAGGGCAGTCCTGCTTATGGCAAAAATAGTTACATGTCATTACTGGAACTGATACAAATGTAAGTGGTCTGTAAGGATAGATCTGCTTATGGCACAAGGAGTTAAATGTCATTACTGGAACTGACACTAATGTAAGTGGTCTGCAAGGATAGTTCTGCTTGTGGCAGAAGGAGTTAAATGTCATTACTAGAACTGACACTAATGTAAGTGGTCTGTAATGATAGTTCTGCTTATGGCAGAAGGAGTTAAATGTTATTACTAGAACTGACACTAATGTAAGTGGTCTGTAAGGATAATTCTGCTTATGGCATAATGAGTTAAATGTCATTACCGGAACTGACACTAATGTAAGTGGTCTGTAAGGATAGATCTGCTTATAGCACAATGAGTTAAATGTCATTACTGGAACTAAAAATAATATAAGTGGTCTGTAAGGATAGTTCTGCTTATGGCAAAATGAGTTAAATGTCATTACTGGAACTGACACTAATGTAAGTGGTCTGTAAGGAAAGATCTGCTTATGGCACAATGAGTTAAATGTCATTACTGGAACTAAAAATAATATAAGTGGTCTGTAAGGATAGTTCTGCTTATGGCAAAAGGAGTTAAATGTCATTACTGGAACTGACACTAATGTAAGTGGTCTGTAAGGAAAGATCTGCTTATGGCACAATGAGTTAAATGTCATTACTGGAACTAAAAATAATGTAAGTGGTCTGTAAGGATAGTTTTGCTTATGGCAGAAGGAGTTAAATGTCATTACTGGAACTGACACTAATGTAAGTGGGCTGTAAGGATAGTTCTGCTTATGGCAGAAGGAGTTAAATGTCATTACTGGAACTGACACTAATGTAAGTGGTCTGTAAGGAAAGATCTGCTTATGGCACAATGAGTTAAATGTCATTACTGGAACTAAAAATAATGTAAGTGGTCTGTAAGGATAGTTTTGCTTATGGCAGAAGGAGTTAAATGTCATTACTGGAACTGACACTAATGTAAGTGGTATGTAAGGATAGTTCTGCTTATGGCACAATGAGTTAAATGACATTACCAGAACTGACACTAATGTAAGTGGTCTGTAAGGATAGTTCTGCTTATGACACAATGAGTTAAATGCCATGAGTGGAACTGATTCTAATATAAGTGGTCTGTAAGGATAGTTTTGCTTATGGCAGAAGGAGTTAAATATCCTTACCAGAACATACACTAATATAAGTGATCTGTAAGGATATTTCTGCTTATGGCACAAGGAGTTAAATGACATTACCAGAACTGACACTAATGCAAGTAGTCTAAGGATAATTCTGCTTATGGCACAAGAAGTTAAATGTCCTTACTGGAACTGACACTAATGTAAGTGGTCTGTAAGGATATTTCTGCTTATGACACAAGGAGTTTAATGCCCTTACCGGAACTGACACTAATGTAAGTGGTCTGTAAGGATAGCTCTGCTTATGGCAGAAGGAGTTAAATGGCATTACTGGAACTAACACTATTGCAAGACATCTGTAAGCTGGGGCAGCAAAACTACAATCAAATCTTTCCAGGAATAGTTACTTGTTATATCCAGATACATAGCTGTGATGGCTGATATCCCCTCATGTTCCATTTATTAATTCTTATACAAGTGGTATTTCTCAGTTAATGTTGTCTAATTGTATGGATCGGTGCTTACTTATGCCTACATAGGGCTAAATATATATTTTTTTCTTTTTTAGAATGTTTTGAAAATCCGTATATGGATATTGATTTTCCAGGAAGTGACTATAGTATGAGTTATGTGGACAGCTTTGCTCAGTGCCAGGATGCCTGTTCAAATGATATGTCTTGCCAGTTTTTTTCATTCAGACCACAAAGGTGAGTAGTGATCTGTTTGCCAAAATAATCAAAGATGTGTTTAGTCATTAAGATGTAGTGTGTCTACAGCCACTGTATGCCGATTGCGTGTTTAAGATATTCAAGTAATCAGACAGTGGCGCTGAGCTGTGTCTGAAAGCAATCCATTTAAATCCTTGATCTGCCCCTGTAAACAAGTACAAATAAACAAATAGATATGTAAATGAGTAAATCAATAACTAAATAACTAACCAAATAAATAAATTAATAAATAAACTTACTATTTAGGTTCATAGGTTTGTACTAGGCTATTGGCTCTAGGGCCTATACTAGCCTAGCCATAACAATTCCCTGGCTATTTCTTCCCACAATATTTACTTCCCTGGACCCCTGTCTAGCAGGGCGATTGATGTGATCCCAACTTATGACTACTCATAACTTCATCTATAAATCTGTAAACTGTCCATCTCTGTCATCTCTAATCAGCCATACAAACCAAGTAGAACCTCATTGCTTAGTCCAAACACCGCTCCTCCAAATCACTCACCCCAACAAGACAGCTGGGGACAGTATGTCCTTAAACTATGTCACCAAAGCATGGAACACCATACCCATATCTTTAAAAATGGAACAATATCACAAACACTTTAAACACAAGCTGAAGTCACATTTGCAGATTCTCTGTCTCTGCAAGTACCTTATTGCACACTTCTTCCTACCCTTTAACTAAATCCCTCTCCATATCTCTCAACCTTCCATCTCCAAAATGAGGGATGATAGCCCTCATAATGTGGAACAAATGGGCAAAATGTGGAGCAGATACTAATGGCTTACTAATAACTTCAATTAGGAAGGTTACACAATGGTTAAAAAAAGGCTGGTTTTACTTATAGAAAAGAGATTTTAATGAATTAATGATTCATTTCTATTTCCATGGATATCGATTAAATAATTCCAAATACTGAATGTGTGACAGGCCCTTTCAATGTAGAACTTTGAGGAACATGAACTTTTTAAAGACACCAGATGTGGCATATTCCTTGTATTGAGGTACACTTGACAGGTATGCCCCCTCTCATCTCTTTCTTGCAACCCTTCAGTATACTCGCACCTTCCCATCATAACTGATTACTACTCCCCCACATTCCAACTCACTTTATCTTTTTTACCTTCACTTATAGAATCTTCTTTTCCTCTCAATCTTCCCTTCTCTCATACTTTCATTCGGTTCTTCTATTCCATCTTTTTCACTCTGTAACCTACTACACCAGCTTATGAGTAGCAAAAAAAAAAAAAAAACTGCATCATAAAAAGATGGCTGCATCTTCCTCTGCTCAAAACACTAAACTATACTTTTGCCTTATTTTACTGTCTGCAATGACTCCCTTACTATGTAGACTTTTTAAGATATTGCTGAATTACTTTTCTGTACTATGTATACACTTACAAAATGTCATTATTCACTGGACTATGTATATGCTTGTAAAATGCTATTTTCCCTACACATTTTATAAATCTCTTTCCAATATATATATAATTTGGACTTTTACAGTCAATAAATATAATCAATCAATAAATAAATAAAAATAAATTAATAAATAAGTCTGCATTGTGTGTATGCTTTGAGAGGATTTTCAAATGAAATAAACATTTCCAATATTTAATTATAGCAATGGCAATTATTAAAGTTTTCTGTTTTAGCCCAATTCCATATACATGACATAATTAGTGTATATACAGCTTGAGCAACAACAAGATGGCTTACATTTTCTCACTATATAACTTTGAAACATATCTCTTACAAGAGGATTATTAAAGTGTGTTGCTCCACTTTCTATATCAACTATATCTAAACTGTTAGATGTGAGTGTAACTTCCTTTCCATACATCAAATAATACAGCTTTTAATGCAAAAAGTTGGTGGTCAGCACCATACATTAAAATGTTTTTGAAGATGAAAACTCCTGCCATAACATCATGAAAGTTCAGTTTCTATCTTAATTGATATATAATTTATTATATTTACATGCTAACTGCTTCAACAGGAAAATCTAATTTCCTAACAAGACTTCCTGTCAGCTATGTTTCATGGGTGGAATACACTACATTGAAAATTAACATGTGCAGCAATTTATTGAAGCCATCATTAAAATAAGTATCTAGTCTTCTAAGGAAGTATGTTACTTTTAATTGCTCAGAATGCTTTGTGGTGAACATGAACCATTACTACATAGACCTAATTTTATATGTGTGGTTATGAAGAAAAAAAAGAACTGAGTAGATAGTATAGCTAAACATCAAAATGTATGCTGTAGTCTTCCTTCTTCATGCATTTGTAAATATTGCAGGGCTACTGACTGCAATGATCATTCTTACCTAGCTAGTACTCTCCCTCAGGCAGCACTTCTTTCTCAAGGAGGGCCATAATGGTAATTCCTAAAGTAAATTTGTGGTAACTTATCCAGCCAGCTAGTTTAGGTTTAAAGGAATTTAATGAGTTGAACTGCTTAACATGCAGGAGAAGAGTATTCCAGAGGTTTGGAAGGCACTGGGTTCTATACAATGTCCCTACATCATGTTTTATTTATGTGTTGGTGAAGATGTTGGTCCTTGGTTCTACTAATGATGAAGATATTGGACCTGTGGAGAAACAGGAGGTCCAGGACAGTCAGATCTGTAGTAGCTGAGTAAGCAAGACAAAGATTCCCCATAAAATACTGAATAAAAGGTTATAGTTTCTAGTGTCTTTTGGTAGCTCAGGGGCTTTAGACCTCTGAATTTTTTTTTTTTTGTTAGGGACTGTTGAGGTCTCTGTATGCATTTGATATTTTTATTGAGATACATCCTGAAGGGAGTGTTATATTCAATAACTGGCCTGATCCACATTAAATATAATGAAGGGGATTAGCTATTTAGATCCTGATGATATTCTTTTGACAATTAACTGGGCTGTATGAAAGTATTTCCTCGCAATAGTTACTACATGGCTGTAAAAAGAGAAGGAGATATCAACCCAAATGCATAGGTCCCTAACTACATTTTTCTTTTTGTAGAAGTCTAGAAAGTCTGACAGGCAAATTTGTCTACCAAAACTGATGATACTACACATTTTAGCATTTAGTTTGAGCCCAATTTTAATGGCCAAGAATTTACTATGTTGAGTTCATTTTATTATTTTTGCGAATCACTTGTAACTTTGAAATGAAAAAACAGAAATGAAAGGGATTACAAAGCATGCATATGAAGTGCATTAAATTACAGTGATATTTTCTGTCCAGTATATTTCCCTATACACCCAATACCATGTAGCCCTCTTCCAAATCAAATTGAGAACTGTAATATTCGAAGTATATGTCAGTTATCTCACCAGAGAAAAAGTAACCAATCATTTATATAAATACATTTGCATTTATCCTTAATAATAAAGTTAATTATCCACGACTTGTATTTATCCAGATGTTTCAGCAGGGCCAGTGGAATAATTAAAGACTGCACTCACCCTGCTTACAGACTGTTTCAATATCTGTCATCTGGAAAGTGTATATGTTGTAGAACAATGAGATTCAGGACAGCTTTTTCCCTAATGTCATCAGGCTGCTGAACTCTAGTAACCACTACAATCCATGATGTCCAGCTGGGTCAGTAGAAACTGTCTCAAATTGTGCATTAACGTGGTTACCAGTCTAATGTAATGCTTAGTGCAATATTCACCATGACTGTAACTTATAAACCATCTAGAGTAGTAGCAATGCATTAAAATATCTTTTATTTCAGTGCAATACATGTTATGAATTTGTAAATTAACCATAGTACAATACTGTAAGGTTCATAGTGCAATACTCTAATGTTCACAGTGCAATACTTAAATGTCTCTTTCTGTTCAAGGATTAATGCAATGTTTTAACTAAGTACCTGTGTAATATTAAAGTCTCATGCAAGTAAGAGTTCAGTTCGAAAAGTGTTAAAATGTGTTTCTAATTATGTGCAATATTAGTCTTTCTACCTGCATGTCCGTGATGTAATACCTAGGTGTTACATGTGTAAATGTCTGTGAAAATAGTTTTTCTGTTGTCTGCATGTTGAGTCCAGAATTCAGGTTTTGGACTTGTATGATTTCTGAATGACAATAAAGTTTACTTTGACTTTGACTTTGAACTAAGATGAGCAAGGGATCTCTTTATAGAAGAGATCATAAAGATAAAAGGTTAAACCAAGTTCTTAGGATATAACATTGGGATGCCTAAATGTATGATTTTAAAAACTGAAAAGTATTAGCAAAATCAGCTTGAAAGCTAGACAAAAATGATCAAATCAGACATACTTCCATAGCTTTAACTTATCAGTGAGGATAAATTATTGCTACAAAAATATTATGTCTATTGCAAATGTGACAAACATGTTAATCATTTGTGTCTTTTTTGGATTAGGTAATTATTGAGCATGGTCTTAGGATGAGTTCAAATAAATATGAAATCTAGCTATTACATTTTATTTTTGCTAGCAACAATAAAAAAACAAATGTTTTTTAATCTTAACATTTGTTTTTGCATTTTATTACCAGGACATCTATATTTTTGGTCAATGGCCAGTTAGGAAATCCTATCAGGCCCAGTTAACTTCCAAGGGGATATCTTCAAGACCCAAAGAAGTCATCCTTCCATTGTACACTTCCCTTATTAGATCCATCACTGAATAAAATGCCCCCTTTGGTAAGTACAAATCTAACCATATCGCTCAAATGAAAAACTGCCAAAACATTCTGACCAAGACAATTAAAGGTCTAAAATCCTTCAACTACCCCAGCAGATTAGCATGACTGTCCATATACTCAGTAGTCTATAGGCTGCTGCAAGGTGACCTCTGTCTCACTTTATGAACCATGAAAAACCCATTCCTATTTGACCACCTATTTGTTCAAACAAACTGCCTCTACAAACACCCATGCTAAGGACTTAAATCTACACCAACAAATAAACACGACTCGCTAGAGAGATAGTTACCTTATTTAATATATATCTAGCCTATGTAATACGTTACCACTGTAGTTCAACTCAATATTACTTTCATTACCTTCAAGGCTACTGTTGATGACAGGGGGGGTAGACATAAACTTACACCAGGGTTATTATGTCCCTGTTTGATTTGGGAGGTGAGCAATATTATGTACTTGAAAAGGGTGACAAGAACTTTTAAATATGTCTACTTAAATGTGTATATGGCTAAAGCATCTTATGGTCCCCATGGTCACTTACCCAGTACATTCCTATGATCTTATGTTCCTATGTTTAACATCAGCAATTAGTCTTGATTTTTTGTCATCCTCTGGGGGTAAAATATATATCCTCAGAGGAGATGGTAGACAGTTCTAACTGATTTTTAGCCAGGAATGCCCGCATCTATCATAGCAATGCTTTTGTGTATTTGCTAAATCCTTGTCCACCACCCCCCACGTGTCCATTTTAGGCAATGGCACTCTCCTAAAGCTTACAGCATGACAAAATATAATCTGAATAACATAAAGGTATTACTGCTCAATACTCAGAGCATTAACAAAAAACTGCACTACCTATGAGCACTTCTCACCCTGAAATCACTGCGATATGCATCAGCACAAAGACCTGGTTCAACACCAATGACAGCATTCAATTAGTGCAGGGTTTCCATGCTTACCACATGTTCAGGCCTACTACATATGATGAGGACACTAAAGGTCTCCATATTCTTAAAATAAAATTAATCTCTAGACATGAAAATAACTTACGACTCTCTTGTATCTAACTTACTATTAACAAAACCATTTGTCAAATCATGGCTAACTATAGGACCCCATCTAATTCTGCCTTAGCCTATAACTCCTACCTGACCAGTGTGGAATTCATATAGATTAGTACTAAGCTAACTGCCCTTGTGAGCCATAGTAAGCCTAGCCAATTATCCCTTGTGAGGCTCAACCCCCTGCACCTTGTATTTGTAAGGCCAACACCTTAACCATTAGGCCACCTTCCCATGCATTAAGCCAAACGCCATTCTCCTAGGAGACTTCAGCTAACCCTCCATTAACTGGGAGACTTATTCATCCTTAAACATGTATGTCTAGACCTTTATGGCTTCATCAATACAAATTCTCTGGCTCAGTTAGTCTGCACCTAAACCAGGGTAATAAAATTCTGTATTTTTTCCTTAGTAATATTGGGCAGCTTTGAATCCTACCAACTGTAATTGTCTCCCAGGTCAAATCTGACCACGATTCAGCCACACTCATCTTAAGACTGAAATGGTAAACATATTTCAATACCTCAGTATTTATAAATTATGACAAGGCTAAACTATTAAAACTGAATAATGATCTGGCTAAAGTCGAAAGGCCATTCTATCTTGACAGCTCTACAACTTATGCAGAAACTTTTACCACCAAATTCCATGTGCATGCAAGTAGTTGCATAGACATATTTGTCCCACTCAGTAGTAAATACAATGCCAAATTAGTAGTACCCTAATGTAAACAGGGTCCTATAATAAAAAAAAAAAAACTTGTTGCACTCAGAAATTAATTTAACTCTGACTCCAGTAACGATCTTACTAAACTTAAAAAGGAAGTTTGATGCCTGAATAAATCAGCCAAAGCCAAATATGAGGTAAAAATGTTAACCATTTGAAATGTTGGGACCCACTAGCATGAGTCTCAAAACATGGAGACTGAATGGGGAGAAAATGGGCTTGCATATACTAAATCTGCAATGGACATTTCTAGGAAAATTTCTAGGAAAATTCCCTTATATATATTCACTTCATAACACTGAAAACTCAAAACACTGAAAATGAGAAAACTTCATAATATAGAAGACCAAAACACTGAAACTTCAAAACACTGAAAACTCAAAACACTGAAAACACATATCATACATGTACTGAGTTTAAACAACATAAATCATAGCACTTTCCACCAAGTGTAAGCAGGGGGTCAAGCCCCCCTGCACCCCTCATGTGGGGGGCTGCACCCCCACACCCCCTGCTACTTATATATATCAACTCCAAGATTGCACTTCACTACACTAAATTATGGCTTGCCCCCCTGCTTACACTTGGTGGAAAGTGCTATGATTTATGTTGTTTAAACTCAGTATATGTATGATATGTTTTTTCAGTGTTTTGAGTTTCAGTGTTTTGAGTTTTCAAGATTTTGAAGTTTCAGTGTTTTGGTTTCAGTGTTTTGAGCTTTCAGTGTTATGAAGTGAATATATATGTATATATATATGTAGGGTCTACTACCGGAGATTGAAATTACACTATTTTGAAATCCAGTAGTAGATGCCCACTAACGCGTAAGTGCACTTTCACGATCACCACTAGAACGAACGGGCAATGTCCTCCACTGTGGTGCAGTAGTCACAGACCTTAGGGTTAGGGTTTGGGTTAAGGATAGTGGATAGCCCTACTAGCTATCCACTATCCTTAACCCAAGCCCTAACCCTAAGGTCCGTAACCATTCGCTCAAGTGGTGTTAGCGAAATGGGCATCTACTACTGGATTTTGAAATAGTGTAATTTTGATCTCCGGTAGTAGACCCATATATATATATATATATATATATATATATATATATTTGGAGGTATGGATGGCTTGCCCCCCAACCCCACATCAGGGCTGCAAAGACTTGACACCTTGCAAAAAGACATTTAAAGAAGAAGAGTGTTTTTGATATTCACTGTTCTTCTGCAGGTTCTGTTGTTTTTTGGAGTTTTTTTTTTACTTACTTCCTCAGTGATCAGAGAGGAGGTCCCATATGTTGACAACAAACTGTTCTTTCTTCACCTTATATCCACTATTTTATATATGTCATTTTTCATAGTACAGCTTATATATCCAGGTATTACATCCAGGTCCACAGATGCAATCATTCCACTGTACTCAGCTCTCATTTTACTAATCATGGTATATGATGTCCTCATGAGTATGTACTTGCTCAAACACTTGTCACAAGTGGGGAAACTACAGATATTTATTACTGAGAACATCAAATGTCTAAATCATAAAAACATTGCAGGTCATCTCAAAGCCTTGTCTCTGTATCATACAAGTTACTAAGATCCGATGTCTGCCTCACATGTAGAGCCACAAGCAACCCTATCCTTTCAGGCTTATTACACATGATGTCTGCCTCACATGTAGAGCCACAACCAACCCTATCCTTTCAGGCTTATTACACATGATGTCTGCCTCACATGTAAAGCCACAACCAACCCTATCCTTTCAGGCTTATTACACATGACGTCTGCCTCACATGTAAAGCCACAACCAACCCTATCCTTTCAGGCTTATTACACATGACGTCTGCCTCACATGTAGAGCCACAACCAACCCTATCCTTTCAGGCTTATTACACATGACGTCTGCTTCACATGTAGAGCCACAACCAACCCTATCCTTTCAGGCTTATTACACATGACGTCTGCCTCACATGTAAAGCCACAACCAACCCTATCCTTTCAGGCTTATTACACATGACGTCTGCCTCACATGTTGAGCCACAACCAACCCTATCCTTTCAGGCTTATTACACATGACGTCTGCCTCACATGTAGAGCCACAACCAACCCTATCCTTTCAGGCTTATTACACATGACGTCTGCCTCACATGTAGAGCCACAACCAACCCTATCCTTTCAGGCTTATTACACATGATGTCTGCCTCACATGTAGAGCCACAACTGCCCCTATCCTTTCAGGCTTATTACACATGACGTCTGCCTCACATGTAGAGCCACAACCAACCCTATCCTTTCAGGCTTATTACACATGACGTCTGCCTCACATGTAAAGCCACAACCAACCCTATCCTTTCAGGCTTATTACACATGACGTCTGCCTCACATGTAGAGCCACAAGAAACCCTATCCTTTCAGGCTTATTACACATGACGTCTGCCTCACATGTAGAGCCACAACCAACCCTATCCTTTCAGGCTTATTACACATGACGTCTGCCTCACATGTAGAGCCACAACCAACCCTATCCTTTCAGGCTTATTACACATGACGTCTGCCTCACATGTAGAGCCACAACCAACCCTATCCTTTCAGGCTTATTACACATGACGTCTGCCTCACATGTAGAGCCACAACCAACCCTATCCTTTCAGGCTTATTACACATGACGTCTGCCTCACATGTAGAGCCACAACCAACCCTATCCTTTCAGGCTTATTACACATGACGCCTGCCTCACATGTAGAGCCACAACCAACCCTATCCTTTCAGGCTTATTACACATGACGTCTGCCTCACATGTAGAGCCACAACCAACCCTATCCTTTCAGGCTTATTACACATGACGACTGCCACACATGTAGAGCCACAACCAACCCTATCCTTTCAGGCTTATTACACATGACGTCTGCCTCACATGTAGAGCCACAACCAACCCTATCCTTTCAGGCTTATTACACATGACGTCTGCCTCACATGTAGAGCCACAACCAACCCTATCCTTTCAGGCTTATTACACATGACGTCTGCCTCACATGTAGAGCCACAACCAACCCTATCCTTTCAGGCTTATTACACATGACGTCTGCCTCACATGTAGAGCCACAACCAACCCTATCCTTTCAGGCTTATTACACATGACGTCTGCCTCACATGTAGAGCCACAACCAACCCTATCCTTTCAGGCTTATTACACATGACGTCTGCCTCACATGTAGAGCCACAACCAACCCTATCCTTTCAGGCTTATTACACATGACGTCTGCCTCACATGTAGAGCCACAACTGACCCTATCCTTTCAGGCTTATTACACATGACGTCTGCCTCACATGTAGAGCCACAACCAACCCTAACCTTTCAGGCTTATTACACATGATGTCTGCCTCACATGTAGAGCCACAACCAACCCTATCCTTTTAGGCTTATTACACATTTACAAGTCCAATGGTAGCACAAACACCCACTCAGAGAATCTCTTTTTTGTAACATAAATATAACAAGTTAGAGGGAGAGTAAGTATCACAGAGATTACCACTTCTGTGGAATTGCTTCCACTTCTCATAAAGCAAGGAATTTCTCTTATTCTATTCAGATGTAGTTTAGACAAGTAGATGAAAAATCACAACTTCACCCCATGCTTAGCACCCATGTTTCGCACTGACAAGGGCAAGACGAAAATGCATCACCCTGTCCTTGTTTTGCCAGCCTCTGGGTTATTTGTATTTAAAATATAGGGGCTAAAAACTACCAAAGAATGCAAGAACAGACTTGTTAGGATCCTCAGAGTTCAATAGCCTAGTAATTATCTATGAACCTATGAACCCAGGCCTCCTGTTCTTCTTCTGTTGGACTCCTATCCCAAATGCATTCCATCTGCTTTATGGAAAGACTTATTCTCATTACAGTGGATCTGTTATATCACCTCTTACCTTAAAACTAACTGTTTTAAATAACCATTTTCCTATCTCTAGTGACTATGTGGGAACCATGATATGCTTCAAGGCACTATCTCAACTCTCACTGCAGTTCTTTGGTGTGTTTTTGAAATTATAATGCTGTTTATTACATGCTTGCACAGCTTCTGGTGTAGTGCTTGTAACATTGCAAAATTTATAGTTATTCATTGCTAACTTACCTCCCCTGATGGTTTCCATTCATAATGAGGTCAGTGGCAATGGACAGTGCTAACTATCTTTCACCATCTCTTTTCAGTGAGAAATTATATAACTCTCTTGTTTTTATTAATGCCCTTCCATATACATCACAATATTTTAGTCAAGATTTTACTCCAAAATGATGCGCTCGCCTTTTCTTAGCTCATATAAAACATCTACCCCATTGGTAGCTGTCCACCTTGCCATATTTTGTCATATCCCTATGGACACTTTTTATTTGCTTCCCGTACATACTGACTGCTAAGTATTTTCATTAAATCATACAATCAAACTTTTGACAATCTGCTAGATGTATGTACCTTTTCATTCAAGTTTGCCAATTACTTTTATTGTCAGTATTTTATAATAATCTAAAACTATATTCATTTCTTTGAATCCTCTTTCTAGTAGTGTCTGTAAACAGATTATTGAGAGTTATCACCAGATTTTTGTAAAAAGAACACCCTGTAGCCTGTGACCTAATAATGAGGACATGCGTACCCTAAATAGACCACCCTTTTGGACAATTGTATGGCAAAAAGCCTTCACTTAATGGGCAATACCTAGTGTAATTACCTTCCAACAGATGTAAACAGCCAGACAGCAATATAAACATTCAATAAATAATTAAATAATAAAAACAATCAAAGACTCTCCTGGTATTTAAAAAGGGTTACCACAAACTGAAAGTTCTAATATGATGGGCCAACCCCTTTCCATTACAAAGACAAGGGATCTCATTGGCCATACTAAATAATATCGGGACATTCCAGGGAAGTAGCTAATGTTAATTCGCTATCTAGTCTCCTCTAAAAGTTCCCACTGGGAGGGACTTACTCTACAGAGCAACTTAGATATTCAGTTGGCTGCATACATTAGCACCACCAGCCATTATAATTAACATGACCTAAATGCTGCTGCTGCTCCTGGTTATAGACAATGAGAGAGAGACTACATCACACATAAGTCAAGGGAATTTCAATGAATAAGTAGTGGTAGGTGATGTGTGTGTGTGTGTGTGTGTGTGTGTGTGTGTGTGTGTGTGTGTGTGTGTGTGTGTGTGTGTGTGTGTGTGTGTGTGTGTGTGTGTGTGTGTGTGTGTGTGTGTGCACGCGTGTGTGTGTGTGTGTGTGTGTGTGTGTGTGTGTGTGTGTGTGTGTGTGTGTGTGTGTGTGTGTCATTGCTAGTGAAAATGAGTGGTGGTGAGGAATCATACTGAATGAAAGTTCGGTCATTCTGAGGTAAGTTGTCTTTGTTGTCCATAGGTTCATAGATTCACAGGTGTTTACTAGGCTAATGACCATAGAGGTCTTGTTAAGCCTAGCCATGCATCCCAAATCTCTGACAAGTTATGATACTCTTGATAAGTGTAAGTAGAGGTTTGGGAGATGAAACCTTTTCAAGCAGGGGCCTGGAGATGAACCATTTACAGGTTGCCTGTGTCCATTAGAGACATGGGTGCCAAACCAAAGATTAATTTCTTGTTCCCCATCCAGTTGTCCAAGTTGCACTTGAATTGGGTTAGGGAGAAACTCTGCTTCACATGGATGAGGAGTCTGCTCCATAGACAGGATAGTCTCTGGGATATACACCTATCTCTCCAGCAGGTCCTACTGATATCACAGGCAAGGTTTAAGTCTTTAGAATAGGTAATTCTCATGCTGTTTTGTGGATATGCAGGAGGTTCATCAGAGTGGGGTCTGACAATGCCCTGTATGCCAGGCATAGATCTTTCCTCAAAAGCTTGTAGGAGATAGGAGACAAAAAACAGGGATAGGGCTTTGGGGCAATCTGCATAGGACATTTTACTTGCACCCTGTATTCTTTTAGTGAGGAACCTCTGTGGATGTTCCAGTTGTTGGATATGCCTGATTAGATACATACCAAAGGGGTCATTGTACTCAATGATAGGTCTGATGCATGCAAAATACAGTGAAACAATGACTTCCTTGGACTTGAATGCCATATGTTTGTTTATAAGTTGCACAACACAGAATGATTTCCTGACTACTGCAGACATGTGATGGTCAAAGGCTAGACTGTTATGTGTCTCTAAGTCCCTGACTACTGGGTCAACTCTAAGGGGTGCATTGCAAATATGATAGTTTCCAGGGGTGGATGTCTTTCCAAAGGATACTATTATGCATTTCCTGGCATTTAGTTTTAGTCCATAGCTCTGACACCAGTTGTTTGTGTCAGCCCATCCTGGAGAACATTTATTTATTTTTTTCTCAAATTTTTTTTTTAATTTTCAAAGACAGTTAAATTAATTCCATAGTATTCGTATATAACATCTTACATAACTATGTACACTATTTACATCAGCCTGATACTATAACAGAGCTCAGTATATACAATTACTTTATAGGTATAACAATCCGGTTATCAGAGTGTATCTGTTCAGTTATTGTAAAGTGACAATCAACGATAAGAGTTTTTTCCATGGATTGTTAATAAATGGCTTAGGATGAATCCTTAATTCTTTAATTTTTATTTCCAACAATGCTGTGGTCTTCAGTAGGCTGTAAAAGTCTCCCAAAGTCAGTATTGTGTTTGTATTCCATCTTCTTGTAATACATTTCCTTGAGATTGCAAGTATTGTCCATACTAGTTACATATTTGACTCATTCAAATGAGGACCTTCGTACACATTTAATAATACTAGAGCTTTAGATAAGTCAAACGATTCATTAAATAAAGCTTGTAAAAAGTTTTTAATACCATTCCAAAATGGCTTAATTTTAACACAGTCAAAAAAAATGTGATTCCAATCTGCATTGTCTATTTGCTCACACCTCCAACATATTCCCTTTGTAGAAGAATTAATTTTAGTATTCTATCTGAAGTTAAGAATGCGCTGTGCAAGCATTTCCAATTAAAAACTTTCCAGTATTGTATAAAGGATGTATGTTTTATTAATAATAAAATAGTTGATTTAATTTCTTTAGCTAGCTGTAATGAGTGTCCTTTTGTTATATAATTTCAAAATGAGTATTTGGGTATTCTTTTATACTTTATCAATATCTTGTAAATTTTCAAAATACAATTTCCCATGTCATAATCATTATATATGATTTCATACAGGTATAATAATCATGCCCCCTTAATAATCAAAAGAATAAAAAGGAAAACCACCCCCTGGTTAACAAAAAATACACTTACTACCATGCGACTTAGAGATAAAACATGGGCACAATGCAAGCAAAACAAATCCACATCTAACCTCAATAAATACAAAACTATTCGTAACTCAGTAAAAAAGCTTATCTCAAAAGACCGCCAAAACTACTTTATCCAACTTCAAAACAATCATAAAACAAACCCACAAAAATTCTGGACAGGTATAACTTCACTCTTAAAACCTGGCACTGTAGAAAACCCAAACCCCAGCCCAGATATTCAAAACACGGATCTTGCTACCCAATTCAATTCTTTCTTCATAGACTCCATTTCTAAACTTACTTCTTCTTTTACACTTAATAATCCAACCCCTATCTCCTCTACTCACAACCAATCTCCCCCTCCAACTCCTTACTCTCATTCATCCCATCCCAACTTCCTCCATTTTTGATTAACCCTACTCCTACTTCTACTATAAGAAAACTCCTACAGAAACTAAAACCATGTACCAATGCCCCTGACAACATTCCCTCATACTACCTCAGTATAGCTGCTGATGCCATTGCCCTCCCTATCAGTATCCTCATCAATCGCTCTATCCAAGAAGGTTTAGTTCCCGAAACCTGGAAAAAATCTTACATCATCCCTCTACACAAAGGAGGAAATAATACTCACATCTCCAATTTCCGTCCCATAGCCATCCTCTCACCCATTTCTAAAGTCCTTGAGAAATGTATCCACCTTCAACTCCTTCCCCATCTCTTGGACAACAATCTACTAACCCCTACCCAACACGGATTCAGACCTCATCATAGTACTATGACATCCCTCCTATCCTTCCTTGAAAATGTGAATAAAGCTAGAGATTCTGGACTCATTGTATCTACCATTCTTCTCGATCTTTCTAAGGCCTTTGATACTATCTCCCATAACCTACTTCTTACTAAACTATCTAATCTAAACCTTTCTCTCTCTTCACTCAACTGGTTTAACAGCTATCTCTCCAATAGACAACAAGCAGTCAAGTGGAAAAAAGCTACTTCCTCCTTTCTGAATACCCGAACAGGTGTTCCACAAGGTTCTATTCTGGGCCCCCTTCTCTTTAATATTTTCATCAATGACTTTTTCCATGCTATCCCTCAGGCTAACATTATACAATATGCAGATGATTCCACAATCATCTGCGCTGCCTCATCTATCCCAACTCTTTTAAAGCTAACCCAGGAATCCTTCTCCACCACTGAAAAGTGGATGAAAGACAACCATCTAGCTCTTAATGCTGCTAAAACCAAACTCATCATATTTACTCCTTCAAAAACCACTAACAGTGATCATAAATCATTCTCCATCTCCAGCCAAAATAACATCCCCCTTGAGCTTGTATCAGAAACCAAACTATTAGGAGTTCAAATTGATGACAAGCTTAAATTCAGTTCCCATCTACCACAAAACATAAAGAAAACCCACCAAAAACTTGGCATGCTGTACTGTCACAATTGATTCCTCAGCTCAGCTACTAAGATTACTCTCTCTACAACATTTCTCCTACCCTCCCTTCTCTATGGGGCACCTCTTCTTTCTAACCTACAATCCTCCCTCAAAAACAAACTATCCTCTTGTTACAATAAAATTGCCAAATTCGCCACTTGCAACAAATCATCAACCCACCATTGTGAACCACTCCACAAACTGAACTGCTTAGAACTACTCAACTACCCCTCCTACACCCAACTCACATATGCTCACAAACTGATTTTATAGCCATCCCTCTGCCCCGCACTCTCTTCTACCTTTAAAATGCACCACACTCAACGACATCTAAGATCAAACAGTCAAAACCTCATAGAAATTCACAGACCCCTCCACCCTCCTGGACAAAACCTCCTGTCCTTCTCACTAGCACGCTTATGGAACTCCCTTCTTCCCTCCATTCGTACCATTACAAGCCTCCCATCCTTTAAAAAATCACTCCACTTCCATCTAACCTCCACATGGGCATGCTCCTGCTCTCACCCCTCATAACCTACTCTTTACTCTACTACTCTTTCTCTTCATTCACTCTATACCTCAGGTAGCACTACTCTTGAGCTACCAGTATACTGATCTCACCCCTCATAACCTACTGTTTACACTACTACTTTTCTCTTCTGTCATAACCTACTGTTTACACTACTACTTTTCTCTTCTGTCACTCAAAATCCCAGGTAGCATTACTCATTGGTTACCAGCATACGAACTGACTCTTCTCAAAAAAAAAAAAAAAAAAAAAAAAAAAATATATATATATATATATATATATATATATATATATATCATAGCCCATATAACCTGTGTTTTTTTAGCTCTCTCTACATGGTTAATCACATGCATTGTACAAAGTTTAACTCAAATGTAATGTATATGTATATCCTCATCCTTGTGTAATCTGTATGTGGAGCTTTTCTCCCCAGGACTCCATTGAAAACGGGTTCTTCGGGCCCAATGGACTATCCTGGTTAAACAAATGCAAATAAAATAAAAATAAATAAAAATAAAATATTTCGTAAGTTTAGATATTTTTTTAAATGAAGAATTACTAATTATTCTGCATAAATCTTCTGAATACGTCAGAATGCTTTGCATAGTTAGACAATCTTGTTGTGGAATTTTGTATGCTGTTTCTATTGTTTGCATATCCAGAACATTTAGTTCTTTGATACATTGAAACCAACAAACAAATCCTTTCTGTTCCAGGAATTAATTACTTCTCTGTATATTTTATGTGGATAGTTCTTTGCAGCTATGAATGGTGTTAAAAGATCAGACCAGATTTTTAAATCTACATTTGCATTAATCATTTTCCTAAATGAGTCAATGTAATAATTAATCACCCAAGTTTTAGTGGGCTTAGTTATGTTATATTGCATACTGATACATAATATGTGCCATAGTTAATTGTTTTCATCTGTTTGAATTTTTTTTTGTAAATCAAATTCATTTATTGATATTGCAGTTAGTAATTATTTCCAATTTGCAAAATAATTTGGACTTATCCAGTCTGAGATTGTTTTAGATATTGATGCTTTTATATATGTTTCTATATCAGGAAAGTTTAATCTTCTCTGTTTCCATGGTCTGATATGATATATTAAAGCTATTATGTTTCTTTTAGGAAACCATAAAAGTTTTATTAGGCATGAGTTTATTTCTTTGAGTATATTCCTTTTTGGTAACAGTTGTATTGACAAAGCTATATATAGAATCTTGGGTAGTAAAACCATTTTTATTAACAGTAGTCTATCTTCAAATGTTAATATTATTTTGTTCCATTTTTTTCCACAGAGATTCTAATTGTATTGATGATATTATTGTAGTTTTTTTAGACTAATTTATTATTATCCTTGCATAACTCAATTACTAGATATTTTAAGGTAAATTCTTGTTTCCCTATAATGTGATTCCTATTTGTCTGCAATTCTTTTTTTTTTATTTAAAAATAAAAAATTTGATTTTGATATTAAAATGGAGTCCTGAAGTCCTGTAAAATGTGTCAATTAAAATATCTAATTCTTCTAAAGTGTCTTTTGTATTGGATAATGTTAATAATATGTCATCAGCAAAGAGCATTACTTCAAAATCGTATTGTTCATAAACATCTACTCCTTTGATTTCTGTATTATTACATATTGAATATGTCAATATATCAATAGCCAAAGCAAATATAATTAGTACTCTTTGTTATATCTATAGATTCAGAGGTAATTTAACATACGCTAAATTATTTGTGCATATATATTTATATATATATTCTTAAGTAGATGAACAAAGAAAGGAGGAAATTCAAATAACACTAGAATTTTGAATAAATCCCAATTTAGGGAATCAAATGCTTTCTCTGTATCTAAGCCAATGATGAGTGTTCCTTTATTTTGTTTATTTTCATAATCTATAAGAGAAATTATCCTTTTAATATTGTCATGTGTGTGTCTATGATATATAAATCCAGTTTGATCATTATTTATTGCTTTGGATAGTGGTATTTTCATTCTGTTAGTTAATATTGTCATAAATATCTTATAGTCATTATTTAATAATGCTATAGGTCTATATGAGCTACAGAGGTTTGGGGATTTGTTTTCCTTTAAGATTTGTGTGATTAAGGAATATCTCCAAGAGGGTGGTATTAAAGCTTGTGAGTGAATTTCTAATAGAGTTTTATGGAAGAGGATAGTATCGTTGAAGGAAAAAGTTTATATATTTCCGTAATTATGCCATCTATACCTGGACATTTATTATTTTTACCCTCTTTTATTGTATCTGTAATTTCTTTGTAGGATATGGGTGCTTGCAGATCTAGTTTTAATTTTTCTGGTATTTTTTGTATATTAGAATATTTTTCATCTAGATTTAATTGATCAACATGTATATTTTATTTTTGGAGATGTTCCATATAGTGATTTCTATAGGCATCAAGAATGTCACATATATCTGAGACATTTTCCCCTTTCATGGAAGATACTTTTAGTGTTATTAGCTTTTGATTATATTTTGAGTCTTGTGGATAAATTTTTTAGATATTTGGGAGACGTGGCCAAAGTATTAATTTTTAGTTTTTCTAAAGGTAAACTACTTTTATGTGTTAGAATTTTGTTGTATTTATTGTTTAATACTTTTCCTTTCTTTTTCATCTCCAAGTGATTTTGATTTTTTCAGCTTTTACTGAAAAAAGTTCGGATTGTGGATCTAGTAATTCAGAATCCCATTCACTGATTTTTTTAATACCAAGTTAGGGTTTTGCCATATATGTAAGCTTTTATGAGTCCCATATTATTTTATTTATCTCTGTGGTGTAATTAATATCTAAGAAGAACTGTAATTCAGATAATAACCAGGGTTTGAACTCTTTAATTTTAGTTGTATATGCCGGAATTCTGGAGTTAAAGATTAATGGTTTATACCCATTTTGAAGTTTTAGTATCAATGAATTGTGGTCTGAAAAGGGGCAGGGAGTGATTGAGAAATTAATGATTTTAGAGTGTAAGTCATGGGCAGCAAATAGTTTATCTATTCTAGTTTGGGTACCAAATCTTTGATCCTGATGGGAATACAACAAAGATTTATCTTCTTTTAAATCTGAAAGTATCTACAAGATGAAATGATTCTACTGACTTGTTTAAAGCTTTTGATACAGCTGGTGTACGCAGTGGTCTTTTATTTGTTGTTTCAGAAATATCAAATATACAGATAAAATCTCCTCCTAATATTAAGTTGCCTTTATAACTATTGGAAATTAAATCCAAGTACATTTTAACACTTCCTAATCCAATGCCTGGGAACCAGTATCGATTGGCTAGGGTCCATATTCTGTTATTATATTTAACTATTACTAATGCCATAAGGCCTTCTTTATCTTCATACTTATAAATGATTTATGGGTTAATCACATTTGTTTTCCATAAAATTGTTACCCCTTTTGTCTTTGTCTTATAAGAAGATTATGTCAGTATCACATATACCTGAGGATTCTATTTGTAATTGTCATTTGTTTTGAAATTAGTTTCTTGATGGAAGACAATTTGTGCTTTATTCAGTTTTAAATATTTCAGTAGATTTGATCTCTTGCTAGGATTGTTTAAGCCATTGGTATTTAAAGATAATAAAGTTAAATTCATCCTAGGCTATTTAGACTATGTATTTTTTGTTTTATTGTGACTATTAAACATTTTTCTCTGATAACTATAACGTATATGTTTGAACTTTTAAAGGAAATTATCAGTTTTATACTTTGAGTGTTTACCAATAAAGTAATGTTTTGGTCAGGCATACTAAAAATTTTTTTTGTGAAATAACAAATTTAAATTAATACATGTTAACAAAACTAAGATCCGCACTAGCCATGGAATGAAAATCATTCCTAATCTGATGGATAAACCTAAATCTATCAGATTATTACTCATACCTTGATAATCCAGAACATCTGAGCTCCATGAAATTGAATTATCATATGGAGAATATTTGTAATAGGAATAAGCAGTATTTATATTATTTTTGACAGATATAGTACTATTATAGATTGGACAAAATTCTAACACAATATAAATGTCTACTTATTGTATAAGCAATTAATATTTACATGAAAGATTACAAGCAATCCAATCATAGTAAAGTAGGATGTATCATATATAAAACCTCAGTAAAAGATTATAGTACAGTTATTTAACATATTCACCCTTATTGATGAAGTCTTTCAAAACATATTACTTAATCTAAATAGATGGTGATAATATTTGTACCTAATGTTTATAATACAATGTATTTTACTGGATATATCAAAAGTTATATTCATTGTTGGCCAACAATTAAGTAATCACTTTGTTTGTTGCTAACTTACTTAAAGCATCAAGTTTGCATTTTAATTATCAGTGCATCCCTCTTCCCCACATTTGCTACACATAAGGATTTTCATACCTGCCATTTCTTATTATAAAGTGAGTGAAATTATAGGTTAAAAACAACAAATTCACTTATTGTGATTAATGATTACAAGTTCCCTTTCCATATTCATATATTGACATTTTATGGCATATACTGAAAGTTTTTAGATTTAAATAGCAACATTTTATTCTGTATAATCAGCAAAGGTTAACCTGAGTGAATATTGTCAATTTAACACTGTTTGTTCAGAATGTGATTGTTACATTCTGGGACATTCCTAGTTCAGGCTTCTATTGTTTCCCTTGAACGATTTTGTCAGTTTGATGTCATGTATAAAACATTAGTTACCTTGGTAACAGCTTAAGTATTATGCATGGTCAAGATGGGTTACAAAAACTACAATTCAAGTTAAAGCAATTACATGACCTTATACGCATATTTACTTATATAACAAAATCATCATGCTTCCCCTTGATGTTCAATATGCTGTATGTGATTTATGACAAGTTAAAAAAGTAGTGTTATTATACTCAAGCCCATGTTATTAAATCCAGTCTTTAATATCTAAATTCAGTAGACTGCTTCATCTTATGTGACGATTATATATTTTATGTCTGGATTTTCTAAAATCATACATTACATAACTATTGTATGTTTTTTTTTGGCTGTTGCTTAGTTATTTGAGAGACCACAAGCTGTTAAGCATTATCATCACTCTGTCTCTGTTACAATAGCAACCTGGGAGCAACTGTTTCTGTTAGTGTGTCTGTGTACTGCTTACCAGAGGCTCATGATTCATCTGAAGCAAAGCTTCACTTCATTGCAACTTCAAGCCTAAATTCCTGCACTTTCAGTGAGGCAGCAGCCAGGAAAAGAACAGAGAGCAAACAGATCAACAAAAAAAAAAAAAATCTCCCAACAAGCTGCCACAACAAGAGACGACACACTACTCCAGCCCTCCCAACTCTCACTCAGCAGACGTACAAACAAACCATTCTCTGCCAAAATATTCCAAATCACAGTTCTGTCCACCCCCTTCCCCTGGATCCAGGCTAAAACACCAAATGTCTCTTCCTAATTCACAAGCATCAGTAAACCTTGATCACAAGCCACAACCCACAGCTTTCCGCAGATGAAAATGGCAATATATAACAGCTGCCAGACACAGCTGCATCCATATACACCATGTCAGGCTTAATCAAACAGCACTCAAAGCTATGATACCTGCCATAATTGATATAAATTATGTTTAGACAGAATAATAATGACATTTGTACTACTTACCAGACATGGCTACATTCACGTACACCATATCAGGATTGCTCAAATAACACTCAAAGCTATGATACCTGCCATAATTGATATTAACTATGTTTAGACAGAATAATAATGACAGTTGTACTAGCTACCAGACACAGCTGCATCCATGCACACATATCAAGACACAGCTGCATCCATGCACACATATCAAGATTGCTCAAACAGCACCCATAGCTGTAATACCTGCCATAATTGATATTAACTATATTTAGACAGAATAATGACATTTGTACTAAGAACTTGCTACTGTTATTTAACCAGGATATACATGACATTTCTAAATCATACTTTAACTGAAGAAGGCATTAGTCTCCATAACAGCATTTTTTTTCAAAACACTCTACGGTTACCGGTATTATATATGATGTTAATTTATTACATTTGAGTCTGAACTCTGATGAATGGTACATTGTTGAATTAGTTAATTAATTATTTAAGTTATTATAAGTAAAATCAATTAAAAATGAGCAAGATAAGTATTCAATGAGATCAAGTAGGAGAATAGAAACTTCTATGTTTGTATTATATGTTGCTTTGTTTGGCTTATATATAATGTAAATAGTAACCTATCTCAACTTACTTTTGTTTGTGAAGAATTATTGGACTCTTTGAACATTCTGAATAAATCATTACTGTTTCTCAGTTATTTAAGAATCCCTCTTTTTTAAATAAAAACAGATGACAAGTGAAGTACCATATCAGTTAATTTGTTGAGTTAGAAGCAGGTTTCCTCAGAGCTGTATGTGGCCTTTCAATTCCAAATGAAAGTCCCTCTTTCAAGTCTAAAAATTCAGGAATCCAGGTTAAGAATGAAATAATATCTTCATCTTCATTGTTTTTGGGCAGACCAAAGATCCTTATATTGTTAATCCTTTCCCTGTTTTCTAAGTCATCTATTTTGTTAAGTAGCCATGTATTCTGTTTAAGCAGAAATTTGTTTTGGAATTCTTCCTGTTGGAGTCTCCCTTCAATGTCATTTAGAGAAGTCTCTATATTTGTTATTTTTGTCTTTTGTTGCTGTAATAGTTCCTTAAGAGTATCAGTCTATTGTTGAGAATTTAATTTGAGGTTTTCTAAGTCATTTTTAAAGCCATCCATCTTTAAAGATAGTTCCTGTAAGATAGATATCATCAATTGCAGTTCTTTTTTCAAAGCAGCATCTGGGTGAAATTCCTTGAGTTGTTCATATTCAATGACTCATCTCCAAGTTACTTGACAGGACAAGTTTTTATAACTACACCAACACTGATTTTTATGTAGTTTAGTAGTTTATCTATAGATTTCTGATGTTTTAAACTTGAAAAAATAACATTTTCCTATATTATTTGACTAGTTCATGGAGCTCTCAAAATTCACTGCTGTCAGTTGGCCATCTAGGCTCCACCCCCCCCCCGCAGAACATTTCTGTCTGTGTGGGATTCAGTGACAGTCTGACAAAAGTATTGAACTCTGAAAATGTACAGCCTGGTTGGTAATGCCAGAGAGCATGTGTTCACATTTGTCTGAAGAATTACAGAGATGGAGTTATTGATGCAGACAAAGCACTGGAAATGAATGCAAACTGTGCCACAGCATTCCTTAGGAAGAGGATTGCAGAATACCATTTGAAGAACTATAGAGCTGCAAAGGAAGCATTTACAAAAGGGCAAAATATTGACAGTTTATATATATGTGTTGATGTGGCACCAGGGTATTATCTGAAGAAGTCTGAAGAAGTCTGTGATATTAGTGATGAAAATGCATTTGATGTGAAGTGTTAATGTTTTGTGTTCCACAGTGGCTGCTTGTGTTGGTTTCACTCATTAAATTTTGTTGTGTGAAGCGGTTTGGACTCATTGGTGTGTGTTTTCACTAGTATTCAATGACAGTTCATAATTTGCAATCTGCAAATTTAGTCAACCAGAGACCATTAACTTTTGCCTTGACTTCAGAGAAGTAAATACCAAAAAGGAAAGGTCCAAGGACCGATCCACTTGTGACTGGCCTCTTTGTAGAGGTGGACTCCCCAATTCTAACTTCCTGAATGCTGTCTGTGATCCAGTTGGCTATCCACCATGTGACATATCAGTTTGTACCTAACCTCTTGAGTTTGTCAGCAATGCTTGAGTGGGGTATTGTGTGAAATGGATTTTACCCTCATCCATTGCTGTGAGAGTGTGTGTGTGTGTGTGTGTGTGTGTGTGTGTGTGTGTGTGTGTGTGTGTGTGTGTGTGTGTGTGTGTGTGTGTGAATGTCTGCATGACCATGCATGTGGGTGTATGTGTGTGCGTGAATGTCTGCATGACCATGCATGTGTGTGTATAAGCCTGACTGAAAAGGGTGCCTGTGTCAAGGCTATGCATGGGTCATCAGTGATAATTACCACTGCACTGAAAAGAGCTATTTAGCATTGTTGGTAACTACAGACAATTCAGGGGTGTATAAATGAATCAATAATGAGGTCTCTTCTCTATGGATAAAACTGTTTCTGTATTATAATTTCTACAAGTGTCAGGGATTCAACAGTGATTTAACAGTGAAATGCTGAATTAAAATAGTTACTGTTTTGTTTGATACTCGGTGATCACATTTCCAACTATCAGTCACTATTGTATCAAACATTTCTCATGAAGTACTTACAGACCTCTTGTAGCTGGTCTTATTTTCTTTGTATTGCTGTGAAGACATAAGTAATTTAGCCACCTATATCCCTGATCTGTAAAGTTATGTCATTCTTATTTATACATACTGATGTAGGATTTATGAAAGTGATGATATTCCCATAGACAAGCTGTGGGGACTATGCCAGCAAAGAAATTAGATTTATTTACTATGCTTATACTAGAAGCAAAGCTTTTTGCTTGATTTCAGAAAGTTTAATACTTTTGAGGCTTTCTGATATATGGTTTTACTTGTCAGACCATCAGAATATAGGAAAGAATGTACTCTAGAACTCTTTAATACTGTTTTGTTGTTTTGATTTTCAAGAAAAGAATTTTATCGGTGAAAAAAGACTTGTTGCTTTCTTGCCTTATGAAGGAAAACGTGTATCCAGAGCTTCCTTAGAGTTTATGTAGCCTGTGACTAAACTCAGTTTCATGAAGTTTATGATTATGCACAGTGAGTGAAAAAATTCAATTGTAAACTTTCAGCTTCTATTATAAGAGTTCCTGAGTTTCAATCATTCTCTGCCATTCGCCCACAAAAGATTCCGCAGTGATAATGGAGAACACAGGACTGAGAGTTTTTTTTTTGTGGTTTGAAATGTTACGGCAAAAGCATAGTTTTACATATGCATGCTGCTGTCCTAACATTTTAAATCATAACTGGTATTCTCTATTATCACTGAGCAAACATCTAAAAAGCTTATTCTTTAAATGATGTTGTGCTATAATTGTTATATAAATAGTTACTAGAAAATTAGATTTAAGAAATATATTTTTAGCAGTTAATTACTCTCAACTGTATGTGTGATTTTCTTAATATTAATCAACTTTAACAATAATAATAAACACTTTAACATCAACTGGCTATCCTATAATAATCCCCCATCCATTCACCTTAATCTCCATGGGTTCACTCAACTCATTCAATCCCCTACCCGAATCAACAAAAACCCTAACAATCATACCTTACTTGACTGGATCTTAGTCAACAAAGATCCTCACTCTTACCTACCAGGTATCTTACATGACAGTCTTAGTGACCAATCCCCTACTTTCTTAATTTGGCCCCACACAAACAGTCTGAAGCCCATTATCCACATGCAAATATAGAACAAGTCCAACTTCAACCCCAACTCTTTCATCTCCTCCCTGCAAAAAATTAACTGGTCACCACTAAAATACCTCAACCTAGATGAGGCTGTCCACTTCTTCAACAGTACCTTCCTCTCCATCCTAAACACCCATGCTCCTGTAAGAAATGCCAAAGTCAGATCCAGGCATACCCCATGGTTACAAAAGACCACCAGAACCCTAATGAAATCCAGAGATAAGGCCTGGGAGCACTGGTGACTAAAAAAATAACTCAGATAGCCAATCATTCCTTGAACTGTGAAATAAAGCCAAAAAGCAAATCCATCCTAAACTCTACCAACCACAACCCTAAGCAATTCTGGTCCACTATTAACACCATCCTCCACCCAGGGAAGGTTAATACCCCCCAGCTGTCCATTCCCCCCTCCTCCAGCAGTATTGTTGAATCCTTCAACAAACACTTCACTGAAACTATAACATCTCACTTCCCTACAACAGCCCCCCAACTCCTAACCCTAAACCCCCACTCTTTTCTTCACCTAAGTACCTACCTCCAACATAAAAAGACTATTGTCAAAACTTAAATCCACCAAACTCGCAGTTGACAACCGCCCCTCTGAATACTTGAAAATTGCAGCTGATACACTAGCCTACCCAATTTCAATTCTAATCAACCATTCCATAACAGAAGGCTATGTTCCCTCGATATGGAAAATATCCCACATCATTCACCTCCACAAAGGCACCCCTTCCACCGACCTCTCCAATTACTGCCCCATTGCTATTCTCTCCCCTCTCCAAGATACTTAAAAATGCATCAACACCCAGGTCTCCAACTACCTCCTAGCTAACAATCTCTTTTCCAAAACCAAACATGGTTTCAGACCATATCACAGCACTACTTCTGCACTGCTCTCCTTCGCCAACACTATATTTCATTACAAAAACAATGGCCTTTTCTCTACTGCTGTATTTCTAGATCTCTCAAAGGCCTGTGACATGATATCTCATGAGCTACTACTGTCTACTCTCCCCAACCTCTCCTTCTCACAATCAGCCTGCAATTGGTTCCACAGCTATCTACATGGATGCCAACAATCAGTAATCTGGGACAATAACCTATCACCTCGCCTCCCAGTTACTCTCTGAGTTCCCCAAGGGTCTATCCTTGGCCCTCTGTTATTCTCATTTTTCACTAACAACCTACATACTGCCAGCACACAAGCATCTTTTGCACAGTACACAGATGACTCTACTCATCTGCTCTGCCCCCATTCCACCAGAACTACAACAAATCACACAGGAATCTTTCTCTTCTGTAGAAAGCTGGCTATCCATTGCTTAGCTCCTACTCAACCCAAGTAAGACAAAATATCTCCTGTTCAACCTTCCAAAGCCACCCAAAACACCTCCCCACTTCAACATTCTTGCCAAAGACAATACCATCATCTCTCCTTCAGAACACAGAAAATTACTCAGTGTGGAAATAGACAACAAACTTAGATTTGACAACCACATATCTCTCACAATAAAAAAAAGTTCATAAAAAACTTGGTGCGTTATATCGAAGCCGCCAATTCCTAACCATGGTGGCTAGAATCTCCATAGCCAATTCCCAGCTAATCTCCACCCTACTCTATGCATCTCCCATACTTACCAACCTTAAACAGAGAGACCTACACAAGCTGGATGCTTGTTATAACGAAATTGATAAATTTGCCACTGGAACCTTCTACCGCAGCCATCATTGTATCTCTCTTAAAGAACTAAACTGGCCAGAACTCACACAACTCCTTCACTTTAATCAACTCACCCGCACTCATAAACTTAACCACCCCCTTAACATCCCTTCCCATCAAACCCTTCTCCAACCTTATCAGTCCATTAGGCCCCTAAGATCAAGCAACAAAAATCAACTCATTGTTATCAAACCCAAAGACTCAGTGGGAGAAGCCATATTTTCATGTACTATATATACAGACACGTTAAAACAGCCCTCTCCAAAGCCAAAAACACAGCATTAATAGGACCAGATGGTGTCCCAGGCTGCATCCTACATGAGCTCAATGATGAACTAACCCCTCAACTAAACACACTGTTTAAACTCAGCCTCTCCACAGGCTACATGCCCACAGAGTGGTGCATAGCAACAGTTATTCCGCTTCACAAAGGTGGAGCCACAAAGGACCCAGGAAACTATCGCCCTATAAGCCTGGCTAGCTTGGTCTGCAAAGCTATGGAGGGCATCATCATGGATCTCATTAACAGAGAGATTAGGAACCTCCAAACACTGGACCCTACCCAGTTCGGCTTTAAGGGCATATCATGCCTCCTAAACCTGGTGAACTTCTTTGAGACAGTTACCAAGGCTATAGACAAGGGAAAGGTGGTCCACACAGCCTACCTAGACCTCACAAACGCATTCAACACCATTCTCCACTCAGGTATTATAGACAAGCTCACCAGCCTTAACATAAATCCCTATGTCATGAGATGGGTTGCCAACTGGCTGATGGATAGAATCCACATGGTAAGAGTTGTGGGAGCTAGGTCTGACTCTAAACTGGTTACAAGTGGCAATCCCCAGGGCTCAGTCCTAGGACCCCTCCTGTTTGGCATATACTTCTCAGAGGTACAGGCAAGCGCAGGAGGACTATGGCTGACCAAGTTTGCAGATGACTGCAAACTAGGGGCTATAATTGTCTCTCCGGCTGACACAGACATCCTCCAAAAGGGTCTTATTGAGACAGATAATTGGTGTCAAAAGCATGGCCTCAAGTTAAATGCCAGAAAGTGCATAGTCATCCCCTTTGGAAAAAACAAAGTACCCACAAACTACCACATAGGTGGTAGCCCCCTAAATACGGAAGACGTAATAAGGGATCTGGGGACCCAAGTAGACAGTAACCTCTCCTTTGATAATCACATTGACAAAGTGGTTAGAAAATCCTTCTATGTGGCCCACCTAATCACAAAAGGGTTTGCATCCAGATCAAAAGAGGTCATTGGGCCCCTCTACGCATCACTCATCAGACCCATCATAGAGTACAATGCCCCATTTGGGATGTACCTTACAAGACACCTGCAACAACTGAAAAGACCACAGAAGTACCTCACCAAGAGGATCACTGGCCTCAAGCAGATGCCCTATACAGCCTGACTGAAGAAACTTCAGCTGTACTTGGTTGCATACCGCCTACTCAGAGGTGATCTTTGCCTGACATACAAGGCCATGTCCAACCCAGAATTGATAGACATGCTCCACCTAAAGAAAACCGGGTCTATATTATATCCTCAAAAGCTTAAAAAAGCAAACGCTGATTGATCGAACTTATTTTCATGAAACTGCAAAATATCGAAGCAGCAGAAACTCGAATTTTTTCCTAGGGAAAGAATTCGGTTGTCCATTTCTGTTGCTTCGGTATTTTCAGTGTTATGGTGGAAAGGTACCGGTCAGACTCAGGTAAGTGTGCGATTGTGTGGATGTGAGTGTTAGGGTGATTTAGGTGAGTTAGTGTTAGGGCTCGGGTTAGGTATGTGTGCAATTGAGTGGACATGAGGGTTAAGGCGGATTTAAGTGAGTTAGGGTTAGGGAGCGGGTGAGGTGAGTGTGCAATAGTGACAGACCTTAGGGTTAGGGTTTGGGTTAAGGTAAGTGGGTAGTTAGTGGTGTGTGCATAGTTTAGTGTAGGGTTAGGTATCAGATTTTAGGTGTATGTGTGTGGATTTCTGTTTGTTTGGTGTGCTTGTGTTGTGTGTATGTGTTTTGGATCAGCGATTTTTTTTCCCTGGGAAAAAAATCGCTGATCTGACAGTTCGAGATTGTAAGCTTTCGCTTAAATTAGGTCGATCAATCAGCGTTCGCTTTTTTAAGAGTTTGATGATATAATATAGGCCCAGAAAACCATATCCCCTCGAGCCAACATGCTCCAGGGATCTAAACCTCACCACAACAATAAATAGGACATGCTGGAGGGATAGAGTCCTGTCCAAGAGACTTCCCATGCTCTGGAACAAGATTCCAATCTACATTAGGCAGAGCTCCTTGCTAACCCTCTTCAAAAGAAACCTTGACGAGTGAATGGGGAACAAAGTTTACCCCAGGGATCACTTCAATGGCTCTGCTGGACAGAGGCACAGGAAACTAATCTAAGGGGGCGGCGAAAACCAACCCATTCTGGCTAGGCTTATAAATGCCTTTGGGCAGATAGCCTAGTACCTACCTATGAACCTATACATACTGAAGACCCACTTCCCATCTGCATGTACATGCCTTTCTCTGTTATACTTTACACTGACACTTAAAGAGTCATCTATTTCAGCATTTTTTTTACTTCCACCAATTGAAATGAGATCCTTCAACGACTTCTAAGTGCAAACATCATGTAAAAACTGATACCAGTATACAACCGATTTTCTGCTAATATCAGTCAAGAATGTTATAGCTGATGATGATGTTTTTACATGCCAATAAAAAATTAGTAATAAAATTGTTGGTAGTGGTATTTTAGATCGTGAAAAAAAGTGTTGACTAAAAAACTCTAACAGTTCTACATGACACACAACAGTATCTCCACTTCATACCAAGTTTCCCAACAATTTTGTCATTTATAATCATCAAATTTTCTCCACAAATTTGAAATAGCTTATTTTTAGCAATAAATTTTTACTCTGTAAAACTCTAATTATACTTTTAATGGCAGTATATATACTGTGAATAGAGGCAGATCCATTGTTCCATAAACTTCACTGTCTGCATAGTAAAATTGCTTGAAGACTAAATTTCTCTTTACTTCAGACTAAAGGATTCCATTGCTTGAGATGGTTGTTTCAAAGTTTGAAGGCAGTACTATAACTTTTACTTTGTAATTGTTATTTATACATATAATACAGTGTGTGTGTGTGTGTGTGTGTGTGTGTGTGTGTGTGTGTATATATATATATATATATATATATATATATATGTTTACCTTTAAAATGTTGACAGCTGGAATGTTGAACCCGCTTCCGTGAACTCCGCGCTGTGCCTTCTCAAAACCTCGAATGCAGAAGTTCCCAACTGCAAAATCTTGTCCCCTTTTTGACACATGTTAGCACTTGTTTGTAGGTGTGGCGTGGTTGGAAATGTCGACATTCGAGGTTTTTCCACCGTTTTAAATTTTTCACCGTTCCAGTTTCACGTAAATGGTTTGGTGATGCCACCGTTATTGATTAGTTGACATTATAAAGGTATATATACACATACATATGTAGCCCAGATTAAATATTTTGACATTTTATTGTACCTTACATCCAGTTCTGTAACTTTTAGTCATTAAATCAATTGATTATTGTATTTAATTCAATATTATGCCTGTTCCAGAAAAAAATAACTATTGAACATTTATGATGACTTTGAGTGATGGCTATGGAAAACACTGCACTGAACATAAATTGTGCTCATAAACATAGGTCACCTTCATATAATTCATGCTCTTGAATGTAACTCCTGTCCATATTCATATATGAGTTACACTCACTGCAGTGCTCTCTATTATCACCAATTCCACATCAGGAAGTATTATGTGTTGTTTACTTTATTTATTTATTTTATTTGATTTTACATTTGTTGACCAGGATAGTCTGACTGGATGCATGTCCATTTTCAGCGGAGGCCCAGGGAGAAAAGCTCAACAAAAATAATAATAATAATAATAATAATAATAATAATAATAGTAATAATAGTACAATAATATTCAAAGAGAGCAAAAGGATGCACATACATCATTTCAGAAGATATAACACAATAGGAATACAATGGCACATGCTAAAGGTTAACAGAGTGAGAAAAAATATAAAATAGACCATTTCACAAATGTAAAGCACAATAGGAAAATGCAACAGTATACAAAAAGATTGAATTCAGCAGGCATAACTGTACGTTATGACATAACACAACAGATGAATAGAAAGACTGGCTTGCTAATAATCAGAAGACCAAGTTGTTGGATTGGATTAGTCAGAGTTTAGGCAGGGGCAGAGACAGTTAGTTTTAAGGTATATTTTGAGGCCTTTTTTAACTAGGGGTAGATATGTTTCTTGGATAAGAGTTGCAGGGAGTTAGTTCCAAATTTTACTAACTGAGTTAGCAAACAGGGAATCCCCTGCTATGTTGTTGGATTTTTAGGGTTAGGACTGATAGTTTGTTGGACGAACAAAGTGGCCTGAGAGCATTATGTGGGCTGATAATGCTCTTGAGGGTTGGGGTATTTTCAAGTTGGTTGAGTAGTTTGTGTGCTACTGTAAGCTGGTTGAACTTCAATGGGAAGGAAATTCCAGCCAGTCAAGTTAAACTAGGTTGTTGCAAAGGTGAGTCCTGTAAGCCATACCCATGGCACATCTAGCTATGTGGTAGTAACAGGAGGATAGTTTGTTGAGGTTAGTTTTAGAGAGGTTAGTAAATACCGATGAGGCATAGAGGAGAGTGGAGACAGGATGGGTTCGTGCAATAGCAACCCTAGCAAAAGGGGTAAGGAAAGGTTTGACCTTGTAGAGGGAGCCTAGTTTTTTGTTAATGGACTTAATAGTGTGGTCAATATGCACATCAAATTTGAGGCTAGTATCTATTAGTACTCCTAGGAGCTTAGTTTGGTCATCTGGAGAGATGATTGTGCCATTATTAGACTTAATAGTAAAGAATGGACAAGTGGATCTATGTGTAGGTGAGAAAAATGGCAGCTTGGCTTTATTGGGATTCAGGAGCAGTTTTCGATTAGTTAGCCAGTTTTCAATGTTGTTAAAGGTATTCTGGGTTAGGGATAGCAGATTTGTTTGTGAAGTGGAAGAGCAAATCAAGGTAAAATTGTCAGCATATTGGATACATTGTGCCTTTGTAATGGTAGAATGAAGGTTGTTTATGAAGATAGAGAAGAGGAGGGGACCTAGTAAAGAGCTCTGAGGGACTCCTGGGATGACCGGGAGATGGGATGACAACTTTTCCTGCCATAAGACAGCCTGCTGTCTACCACTTAGATAGAATTGGAACCATTGTAGTGAGTGATGGTCCAGGTAGACCGCTTTTGGGGTACTGAGCAGTAGCTGATTGTTGACCATATCAAAGGCCTTAGAGAGGTCCAGAAAGAGTGCTGATGATAGTTTGTTGTTGTTTCAATTAAGGTTGATGACATTGGTGAAAGATAAGAGAGCTGATGTGGTACTATTGTGTGGTCTGAAACCATGCTGGGAGTCTGTGAGTAGTTTATTATGGTTAAGGTAGTACATTAGTTGTTTTGTGGATGCATTTTTACAATATTTTTTCCAATATTTTTGCTAGTGGCGAGATTATGGCTATGGGTCTAAAGCTGGACAGTTCTATGGAACTACCACCCTTATGTAGGGGTATTACATGAGATATGTTCCATGTTGATGGAATGGTTGCCTCAGAGATGGATCTATTAATGAGGATTGAGACTGGGAGAGCGATGGCATCTGTGGATAATTGCAGGTACTCTGCAGGGAGGTGGTCAGCTGCTAGAGTAGTGGGTTTAAGTTTTTGAGAAGGGTGCAGATGAAGGTAGTAGGGATAGGTTGGAAGCTAAAGGACAGATGAGTCCTGGGAAGATTTGAGCTATCAGTAATGTTGTTTGAGGTAAAGAGGGGGGGTACTGTGGAGGGAGTTAGGATTGGTAGAAGTAAGTTGGGTGGCTAGTGTCTGGATAGTTTCAGTAAAGAAGCAATTGAATATATTAGCAATACCTACTGGTGCTTTGTCAAGGGCCACTGATGGGGTGGGAGTGGTGGTACATCCTGGATGAAGGAGGTTATTTATTCCATCCTAGAACTTTTGAGGTTTGTTTTGATGCTTTTGTTGTAGGTGGGTATAGTAGTATTTTTTTTCTAATATGATGGATTTTTTAGTGTCATTCCTTATTTGATGGCATTGGATGAGGTCTATTGGGTCTCTAGGAGTATGCCAAGTGGTCCAAGTCTTGTTTCTATGACTTATTTTGTTTTTTGTAAGTAGTTAGCCATGGGGCAGTTCTAGTTTTGGCACGGATGGTGCATATAGGGGCATGGGAGTTAAGGATATTGAGGAATTTAGCATTAAAGAAGGCCACAACCTCATCTAATGGGAGTATTTTAAGTTCTGACCAGTTGTAAGCCTTGAGATCATATAGGAAGTTGTCTAGGTTAAAGTTTTTTTTGTTATGTGTCACCTTATAGGTGTGGAGATGGGTGTTCTCAGCTTTGTATCTGATGATATAGGTGAGGCAATGATCACTGAGGTCTTCAGGTAGTGTGCCTGAATGGTGCATCTGTGGGTCACCATTGATCAGGATCCAATCAAGATACTACCTTTGTCTTTGTTTTTGCTGTACGTAGTGGGGGAGGATATGGTCTGAGTAAACCCATGAAGGTTTATGTGTTTGCTGGGGGCTTCAGAGGAACAGGTATTCCAGTCAATGTTAAAGTCACCTAAGACTATGGTTTCTTGGGGATAATTGCAAGCTAGCCAGTGTAAAATATGTTCTAAGCTGCTGAAATTCTTTCTAGGGGGTATATAAATGTTGGCAATATATCTACATTTATTTTTATTTATTTGTAGCTTGGTGATGAGAATTTCAGTGTTATTTACCTGGGGAGGCTGTTGGGTGCCAACAGTGACTGTGAGGTTGGACTTAAATAATACACCTATCCCACCACCTTTCTTGGATTTCCTGTCCAGCCTAAGGATGTTATACCCTGGGGGGTTACTTCAGTGTTTCTGGTTTTAACCAGGTTTCAGTAAGACAGAGAGTATCTGAGGAGTGGACAGCTAGGAGGGCATGGAGGTAGTGGATTTTATTATTTAGGATTCTGATGTTAAGATGGCAGGCCAGGAAAGAGTTTAGATGCTTATTTAACAGAGTATAGTAGGCAGGATTGTTAGCCATAGAGCTAGTATCATAAGGTGTGGCATTGTTAGGGTTTGGGTGACGATTGTCAAGTGTAGATGGGCCAGGGTTAGAGTGGCTGTCACCATCTTTAGTGAGGTTGTAGTTCGGATGGGTTATAAGTTTCAGGATTTTATTAATAAGCTTAAGATATTGCCTGTTTTTTTTTAAGTGTAACTGGGTCGGAGGGAGTAATAATATGTGGGGGAATGGCTATAGATGAAAGTGTGTTATTAAAATGTTCTGGCTTCTTAAGACCAAGCGTGGTAGAGGTTTTGGATTTTGGGCATTCAAGATCTGTATGGTCATATGTTGTGAGGTGGTAAGGTAAATAGAGAATTATTACTAAGTAGCGGAGAGAGAAAGATTTGGATGTTATCATTGTTACAAATAAGAAAGTGTACAAAATGAAATGTTAAATGTAATAGCAAATGAGTGGTTGCGGGCTATGCTGTTTGAGTAGAAGAAGAATATGAAACTGTAAAGTATAGGAATGAAGTAGGGTAAGAGAGGGATGAGTTGTTTAGCAGAATGGCAGTGTCAGTAAGGAGTTTGTGATTGGATAGAGGGAAAGAGGGAGGGGTAAGGTACAATAGATTTAGCAGTAGTGGGGGTGGGTGGGAATGGGGGCAGGGGAGGGTGCAGAGTGAACCCTCTTGAAGTGAGGGTGCACGGAGCGGGGCTATACCAGTTAACACTGTTGATAAAGATAGCTTGCTCCAGGTAACTTAACTTTCTTGTAGCATATGCCCCTTAATGTTAAAATGCACACAGTTCTTATCGTTAAGTGAGTGAAAGTAATAGAACAGCACACTTTTCAGTTATAAAGAAAGCCAAACCCTTCTATACAGAAAATAGCATACTTTTCCAAGTCATCCGAGTTCTATTATTGTTGAATCCGAGTTTCACATGGCTAAAATTCACTTGCATTAGAGAGGGATTAAAATTTAGTGAATGAATTTCCAATTATTTAGCAAGTTCCTAGCTGCAAAGGGAGTTGGGGTTGTTTTTCCCGTGCTTTTGGACCCAGTCAGTCAATAATATAGCACACAGGAGAGTAATAGTTGATATTAACCTTCATTTGTTTAAGAAATATATGGGGCAGGCAGAATGAGCCTTCTGTGCTTGGTCGCTGATAGAGAAAGGGTTATTTGATTGTAGCAAGTTTTTTCAGTGCGACTTGGGGCAGAGAACCTTAATCTGTTTAAGAAATATATGGGGCAGGCAGACTGAGCCTTCCGTGCTTGGTCACTGATAGCGAACACATGCTGCAGCTGTGTTCTTTGTAAATACTCTCAGCACTGACAATAGTCAAACTGGGAGAAGGGCAAAAAGGAACTGAAAAGCTGCTATTTAAAATCTCAGGTATTTAAAGTGAAAGGATCTGGCTGGGATGTGAAGATATATGTTCACAGATGTATTGGTTAACATGGGGTAATCAGTCCAGTAGATCATTTAAGGCGTAGATGCCTCAGCTGCCACTACTTGCAGACTGAAGGAAAAAAAAGACATGAATACTTAATTTGCAGACATCTATTCATAAAGTTATATCTTAAAGAAAGTGATCAGCTCCACTTGGTATGGAGTGGGAGTTTTATCTAAAGGTAGAGTAGGCTAGGGTATGCATTATATGTATTCAATGTTTCTGTTTTATCAAAGGCAGAGGCCTAAGATAAGGTTTGTGGATGTGGTGAGAGAGGACATGCAGGTGGTTGGTGTGACAGAACAAGATGCAGAGAAGAGGAAGAAATGGAAACAGATGATCTGCTGTGGTGAACATTAATAGGAACAGCTGAAATAAAAAGAATACGTGCACTCTTAAGTTATAGCGTTCTCAACTTATTCATAAAAATGAAAATGCCTAGACTGAAATGCCTTGGATAGATTTCGCTCTTTGTCTTTCTTTGACTGGAATGGCCTAAAATAAATGATTTGTTTCCATCTAATGCACTAAGAATACTGTATTGCCTTTTTCTTCAAACATTGTTCTATTAAATTTGATTACATTTCTCTCTAGTAAGGTGATATATGAAGGACTGGTTGTGGGTATGTGAAATGTGTGTGTGTGTGTGTGTGTGTGTGTGTGTGTGTGTGTGTGTGTGTGTGTGTGTGTGTGTGTGTGTGTGTGTGTGTGTGTGTGTGTGCGCGTGTGAGTTTATCATCACATTTTGTCAATGTCACTTATGTTGAAGGGCACTTTCTTCTGTTTTTTACATTATCTAACACATTTTACAAATACTGCTTTAACAAGTATTGTATATATTAACAAGTAGACGAATAGGAATCTACAGTTACGTTGTATTACAGAACAATGGGCTGGACTTCCACTCTGTGCTTCTCATGCTGTGCTGTCTTAGCTCTTTATAGGTTCTTGGTTGTGAACAAGGCTAGTAATCAGTGGGGCCTTTTTAAACGTTGCCATGCATCTCAAATCTATCAGAAATTCTGGTACTATTGGTACTGTAAGCAGGGGCTTGTAAGATAAAACATTTACAAGAAGGTGCTAGGGTGATGAACCATTTACAGTCTGCCTGTCTAGAGATCTAGGTGCCAAATCAGAGGTGAACGTCTTTCTTAGTAAACATGTAGTTAGCATACTAAAAATGTTAAGTGTGCAGAGGAGACTTGTCCTGGATAGCTTTGATTTTATTAGATTAACTATATCGCTCTGTTTTTCTCTCTATATATATATATAAATATGTATATGTATATGTATATATATTTATATATAAATATATAAACATATATATATGGGTCCTAGTTAGAACATCGAAAGTACAGTTTCACCCACTTTAGCGAAAGTGCATTTTATTGAAAATGCACTTTTGCTAAAGAAAACCAAAAAAAAAATTGTTTGCATGTAACATTAGTTGTACATCAATGTGTAGTTTTGCTGTACAACTAAGCAAACTCTTGTTGAGATTGTGGTACAGTGGGGATAAGGGAATATTCCCTTTACCCCACTGTAGTGCGATCTCGGAGTGAGAATATTAAAGTAGGGGGGGGTGTGGGTGGAGGGGAGCTTGCCCCCCCCACGAATAATCATGTTTAGTGTGGGTTATTTTTCCTGTGAAAGTGCATTTTTGATATAATGCACTTTTGCGGAAGTCAGTTATCTGAAGTACGGTTTGATGAACTGTATTTTTGATAATACAACGTAGAGATATATACATACATATATATATATATATATATATATATATATATATATATATACACACACACACACACACACATATATATATATATATATATATATATATATATATATATATATATATATATATATATATATATATATGTATATATATATATATATATATATATATATATATATATATATATATATACATATATACAGGTTTACCTGTAAATAGTCGCATGGTGTATGTGCGAGCAACAATTTTTCAAAAACTAATAAAGACACACTCACAACAGTGACGTACAGCCCCACAAACACATAGTATCGAACTGACCTGCATAACCCATCCAGCACCTAAACGTACCGGAATTCCCTACTGCTCTGGACCCAGGAACAAGTGCTGCCATGGGTCCCAAGGGGGGGGGGGTCCAGTATTTGGTTAGGTGGCATCGAATTTCGATATGTCAACTACCGACATTCAGAATAGCAGACATTTCATCCCGCGACGTTATTTCTCTCTATTCTGAACATTTGACATGTTCCTGTTTTTCAAGGTAAACCATATATACACATAGAGATAGCTAGATATTTATTTATATTTATATTTATTTATTTTTGAGTGAAATAATTTGGTCGTGTATGGTATCAGATATACGTTTATGATTGTGGTCAGGTTCAAGAAGGCTTACATAGCAAGTAGTTCATCTAGCATTTCCTATTTTTTGTTTGGGGCCTGGTTATTGTATTGTGCCTTACATAAATTCTTTTTGGTGGAATTCAGATAAACAAAACATTAATGACATTAAAGACTCTGTAAGCGGCACAAATTATTAATAAGCTGTTCTTTGTATAGCTCAATGGATGTTCCTATGTTTGCTTCATTCAGAGGAATTTGGAAGCAAGCCTCAAATTATTCATAATATATTTTGGTGGCTGTTTGTCATTTATAATTTGGCTGGAATATTTACCAACTTGTTCATGTATAGAAGTATGTATGATTTTTAGTTGTGAAAATTGTTAGAAGTTGACCCTTTTTTTTTTTTTGCAAACTCTCTGGTAACTTTTGCCACTTCAATATCTGCAGGGTTTATAGGTTCATAGGTTCATAGGTAAGTACTAGGCTATATGCCATGGGCATTTATAAGCCTAGCCACAGAGTGATGGCTTTCACCTCCCCATTAGATTAATAACCTGGGCCTCTGCTGTCAACAGGGCTCCTGAAGTGATCCCAGGGTAGAACTTATGATTACCCATCCACTCATCAAGATTTCTCTTGAAGAGGGTCATAGAGGAGCTCTGTCGAATATGGATTGGGATTCTATTCCAGAGTGAGGGGAGTCGCTATGACAGGAATCTATCCCTCCAGCATGTCCTGTTTATTGTTGTACATAGGTTCAAGTCACTAGAACGAGTGGTTCTGGGGGATCTCATTTTTTTGAGGTGAAGCATGTCCATTAGTTCAGTGTTTGACATGGCACTATAGGTCAGGCATAGGTCAGCTCTGAGCAGACGGTAAGCGACTGAGAAGAGCTGGAGCTTTTTTAGTCGTGCTTCATAGGGTAATTGTTCTTCATATGGTAATTGTTTAAGGCCCTTAATCCTCTTAGTGAGGTACTTCTGTGGTCTTTCTAGTTGTTGCAGGTGTCTAGTGAGGTACATCCCAAATGGGGCATTGTACTCTATTATGGGCCTAATGAGTGAGGAGTAAAGGGGCACAATCACCTCCTTAGATCTGGATGAGAAACCCTTTGTGATAAGGTGTGCCACACAGAAGGATTTCCTGACCATTTTGGCTATGTGGTTATCAAAGGAGAGCATGCTATCTACTTGGGTACCCAGGTCCCTAATTACTTCTTCTGTACTTAGTGGATTCCCATCTATGTGGTAGTTTGTAGGTACTTTGTTTTTCCCAAATGGGATTACTATGCATTTTTTGGCATTTAGCTTGAAGCCGTGACTTTGACACCAGGTGTTTGTCTCAGTGAGACCCTTTTGCAGGATGTCTGTGTCAGCTGGAGAGTCAATTATTCCACCCAATTTACAGACATATGTGAACTTGGTTAGCCACAGTCCCTCCGCCTTTGAGTGTACTTCGGAGAAATATATACCGAACAGGAGGGGTCCCAGGACTGAGCCCTATGGGACTCCACTTGTGACTGGTTTAGAGTCAGACATGGCGCCTGCCACTTTTACCGTGTGGGTTCTGTCTGAGAGCCAATTCGCAACCCATCTCGTGACATGGGGGCTGATATTTAAGCTGGTGAGTTTGTCTATGATTCCTGAGTGTGGGATGGTGTTGAATGCCTTAGTGAGGTCCAGATATGCTGTGTGGACCACCTTCCCTTCATCTATGGCCTTGGTGACTGTTTCGAAGAAGTCGACCAAGTTCAGGAGGTAAGATCTGCCTTTAACAAAACCGAACTGGGTGGGGTCCAGTGTCGGGAAGTTCCCAATGTCCCTGCTAATGAAATCCATGATGATGTGTTCCATGGCTTTGCAGACCAAGCTAGTCAAGTTTATAGAATGATAGTTCCCAGGGTTAGTTGTGGCACCACCTTTGTGGAGTGGTACGATTGTTGCTGTATGCCATTCTTTGGGTACATAGCCTGTAGAGAGGCTGAGTTTGAATAGTGATTTGAGATGGGGGGTTAGTTCATTTTTAAGCTCGTGTAAGACACAACCTGGGATAGCATCTGGTCCCATTGATGTTGTGTTTTTGGCCTTTGCAAGGGCTGTCTTTACTTGTGTGTCTGAGATATCTGGAGCACCACATTCTTCTGGGATGGGTGCTAGCCCCTTTGGTGGAGAGGGGGGCTGAAGTTTGCACTGAACTTGTCAGCCAGGATGTTGGCAATGTCAGTTGGTTCGGTGTATTTATGGCCATTATGCACTAGCTTGGACATATCTGAGAGTTTGCCCCTAGACTCTTGACTTAGTTAAAGAAGGCCTTGTGGTTATCCTTAGAGTCATTGGCTATTTTTCTTTTGAAGTTGGCCTTGGATGATTTAATGAGGGAGTACAGTTTTTTACTGATGTTAATCAGAGATGCCTTCTTATTTTGGGATTTTGTTCTATCTTGCAGGAGTTTCCTCTTCTGTTGTAAAGTTTATTTATGGCCGGGGTCCACCAGACTGGCTTCCTCTTTTCTGAGGAGTTGGTCTTGGTTTTACTTGGGATGGCTCGGTCCATGCATTTTTGAAGGTGTTCATAGAATGCACTTGTAAAGGATTCTGCCATTGGATCATCATTTTCCATTTGATTGGGAGCTTTGAAACTTCCCACCTTGGTCTTGAGGAGTGTGAAGTTGGCTTTAGAGAAGTTTTTTACCTTGATTTCCTTGACTAGGGGGAGGGGGTCGGGATGTGGATGTCCAGTGTTGTTAGTGGGGAAAGTGTAAATATTATTTCTCTAGTTAAACCTCAGATTTATTATGAATAAAAGGCCACTATGGATTTTGTGGGGCTATGACAGTAACTTTTCAGACAGTCATACCTAACAGGTAAGCACACAACATCATTATAGCTTATGCAGGGGCAGGGTACTGTCTAGGAGAAACAGGCTGGAATACATACGTGTTATAATTTTTCTTTTGTTTTCTCGCAATCACATATCAGAAATGTATACAGGTGGCTAACTTTGGGAGGTAGAGATAAGGAGGCTTGCTGTGAATGGGCTCAGACACCCACTCAAAAGGATACAATACCAACAACTGTTTGGGCAACACCATTTGTTTGATGCAGACATATGATTGATGGGTGTGTGAGATCAACAGTCCCTGTGTAGGGGAACATTCCCTTTCCCAGGGTAATGTGTGATCTGGGAGTTAGTATGTATAGTTACCAGAGGGGTATGAGGGGCACAGGGGTCTTGCCCCCTGCAAAAACACTTCCTGTTAGTAGTCCACACCAGGGTAATCCTCATAGCATATGCAGAATGTGTCAATATTTGTTCAGTCAGTGTTTTGACGTCAAGCAAGCAAGTGTCGGCATTGTGTCCTTTCGATCGAGTGTCCAACACTTATTGTGAATTTACATCTGTGATCAACAAGTTAAAATATATTACTGTGTTGTGGTTGTCAGATGGTAGCTGTGTTTTTAGGGTTGGGATGAATAAGCAAGTGGTATGATGTGTGACACCAGTAACTTGAAATATATGACGGAGTCCATTTATTCATTCACTTTCATACCAATTTAAGAACAGAAGGATACACAAAAGGTGACTATCATTTCTTTTCTTTTGACAGAGAGACACACACTTTTAAAACATGAGTTATGTATCTTTGCAAGTATTTATCTCCTCAGTTTACTGGGAACTAGCTGTTGTCAGCTTTGATCATTAAGCCTTGGGCACAACTTATTTTCTTCCTTGAAAGAAACAATAAGACTGAATTTCTTTAGTTAGATGTGATATTTGTCCAGGCCATAATGATAACAAAAGGCTGAGAAAAGGCTCTAAAATGTACCTCACATCATCTAGAATCCCATGGCTTCTGTGGTCCAAGTGGCCTCCCGACTATCAGCTTAACTTTTTTATTTCCTCTAAAGTTATTACATGCAGTCTTGGCCATTTTAGGAGTGACAGAAAGTTGCTGGGAGAAAATGAAGAGCAAGAATACATTTCTTTCATTAGCCATGATTTTTGTTCAGGCCGTCTTTGGCTCAAAATGTTTGAAAACGCTCTGAAATGCAACTCAGAGCATCTAGAATCCAATGGCTTTAGTGTGTGTGTGGGGGGGGGGGTGTGAAACCAGTGGCTTCATTTGATTATTTCCTCTTCATTTATTTCAATGTAATCTTAGCCATTTAGGATGTGTTGAAGCAATGCAGGAAAAATCTGAAGAGTTCAACAAAGTATGAGAAAGAAAAAAGTAACCTGAATAGTATCACAAGACTAAGATTGGAGAAAAGTAAGGGGCATAATGGGGGCTATGTAGGGAGGGGCAATGGACAGAGAATGACGCATTGAGTCTTTTTCCTAGAGTTTCATTTCACCAAAGGACATACTTAGTACTGCCGGGGACTATCCCATTTAAGTAAACCACACAGGTATTCAACAAAGTTTGTTACTCTTCATAAAACCTTTTAACATCTGGATAGTAAAAAACATGCAAGATGCATGGTTTGGTCAGATTTCTGCTATACAACAATCCTTTTGACTGTATATTTATTTATTAATGCATATCATATACCTGGTTGCATAACAGTGTTAAACATGCCCTTGCAGGCACACTCCTTAAGCTCTTTAACTTATAATTAATTACCACCTTTGTCCCTGATGAGTGAGTACTGCAGTGGTGACACTCCTCTAAAGACTAACATTACCAGTGATCTGGGTTAAGTCAACCTTATGAACCTCATCTGCAAAACCATAGGGTGTATTATAACTTACCTCATAAACTGGGATTTTAAGACTCTTGTTTGAATTGATCCTCAACAGTTTACCTTTGTGAGGGGTAGATCCTACATTTTTAATCTAGTAAACTTCTTCAAAAGGGTTACAGAGGCTATAGATGGTGTCCATGTAGTGCACGTGATGTATCTTGACCAGATGAAGGACTTCAACAACATTTCCCATGCTGGCTTCATACAAAAGTGAATTTCTTTAAAATCAACACCATATGTTGTAAGGTGGACAGCAAACTGGCTGAAAGGCAGAGCATGCACAGTGTGATCTGCAGGTCCCTCATCAGGAAGTATGAATGTGACCAGTGGCAGGCCCTCAGGGCTCAGTTTTGGGACATGTCCTTTTTGGAATTTACTTCTCTGACCTCAAAGTGGAGAGCCAAGACCTATGCCTGATAAAGTCCTGATTAAGACACAGTATGACACTCAAGCTCTTCTGAATGAACTGTCCCTAGTAAACCCTTGGTGTATTAAAAAATGAGCTCAAACTAAATGCTAAAATGTGCTGTAACACTTTTGGTAGAAAACCCCCTCCCCTGATCATGCTGTACAGCCATCTCACAGCTACAAAATGAAATATTTTCAGGGATCTAGATACATGCACTGATAGCACCTTCTATTTGACCATCATGTGACAACAGGTTTTAGGAAATCATTTTATTTAGCTCACCTAATTGCCAAAGGAATATCCTCATGACCTAAAGAAGTAATCACTCCCTTACACTCAACATTGATCAGGACAATTATTCAGTCTAATGCTTCCTTTGGGATGTCTCTCATTAATCGCATTGAACAATTACCAAGACTCTAAAGGTTCCTAACAAAAAAAGATCACAGCCCTAAAGTCCATGTGTTATGAAGGTATGCTAGAAGCTTTATCCTTTTATTCATCGTCTTAATGACTTTTTAGGGAAAATCCGTCTTGCTTAGATAATGCTGAACAGATAAATGCTGCACAGTGGAGAGGCATGCTTATAAGGCAGCACCATCTAAACCTTTGGAATAAACTTCCCCTACATGTTAAGCAGTACAGTTCACTATTTTACTTTAAACATAAACCAGTGACCGGATGTGCATCCACAGATTTACTCTGAGTTTTTACTGGTATGATCCAGATGGAAAATGGTGCTGCCTGAGGGAGGGCATTAGCAAAGCATGAATTGTCTTAAGATTTGTTGGCCTTGGAATACTATGAATATGTGAATCTAATATGTTTTTATGGCTTACTCCCATTGTTTGAATCGTCCAAAAACAACCAAATCTGTAGACAAAAGTGGACCAGCACGAAAAGGATTGCTTGAAACATAATTTTAATAGCAAACCATCAATCCATCCAAAGTAATGGTAATAACCATTACTGAAAGCATGGTCAGGAAATGTCTGCCTTCCCCATAAAAATCCTGAACCGCATAAAGTGGGTGTAAGAGAATAATTAAATATAGCCAAATGATTACTACTCTGCAAGTCAGTCTACCTTCAGTGAAATGTACCTTTGTGGCAACTTCTGCCTAAAACAGACTTTAGACAGGAGAGCCAAAGCCTGTCCTGGTGCTCAGTGTGTGAAAGGCAATAAACAAGCAGGTCTGCTCCAACTTATGGAAATTAAATGTACTTCTTAACTGTATAAAGTATGTACATGAATGTAATATCTTATTGTACTTCTATAAATTGATATCTTTACTGCTGTTGATCTCAGGTGGTGGCTAGAAAGGGTCAAAAGACCAACCACTTACCTGGTAAATAAAAGGCAATCAACAAAGAAACTGTCCAGAAATTTGCAGACCATCCCTGATTTTGCATCATATTTTTGCCCTGCCCCTTGTAAAATATTTGATTTTTTGATAAATCCCTCAGTATCATTCCTATCAACCCTTAAGAATTTTTCAAAATCTCCAGATTTTTGCTTTATGTTTTTGGATTGTTTTCTGGTAAACCATTGTGGACTGTGCCCATCAAATAATGAGA